>NC_037677.1:109028881-109111652 GCF_003255815.1 Theropithecus gelada | reverse complement strand
GGCTGGAGTGCAGTGGCCGGATCTCAGCTCACTGCAAACTCCGCCTCCTGGGTTTACGCCATTCTCCTGCCTCAGCCTCCCGAGTAGCTGGGACTACAGGCGCCCGCCACCTCGCCCGGCTAGTTTTTTGTATTTTTTTTTTAGTAGAGACGAGGTTTCACCGTGTTAGAAGTCAGAACAAAGAAAACACTTACTGTAACACATGGCATTATTATTTTGTTCTATTTAAGTTAAATAAAAATTGCATTTAAAGAATAATTCATACCGGATGCAACTTTTTCATTGGAATACTTATGTTTTGTGTGCCTATCATTTATCACAGATGTTTCTCCTAAAAAGTTTGCTTTACAATCATAAATCTTGGGTCTTAAAATTAATCAACAGGCACTTGTTGAACAGCTACTATGTACAGCATTTGTTAAATACTTCAAAAATACAAAAAATAGATGACCTACTCTCCTCTCTTGAAGATCTTATAATTGGTTGAAGTAATAAAACTTAAGTAAGTGAAAATCAATAAATCATTTCAGCTCTGACAAGCAAACAGTGTGTAAGTTGATACAGGTTACAAATATGTGTCAAGGTGAATGGAAAGTAAAGAAAATCTATCATGAAGGCCTAGAAAAGACTTCACAAAGGAGCTGAATAATGGTGGTGAAATCATAGACATGGAAGACATATCATTATGGGCCTAACAGATGAAGTGGAGCCCAATATTCCAAAGCATAATGATTGTCCAAAACTGCATATAGAATAGATTTAAAGCAATGTGAAAAGTTTCACAAGCCTTAAAATGCCAAGTATTCAAATTTTCAGCATCATTAAGCAACAGTGTTCACTGACCTTGGAGAGCGTGGAGGCTGACCTCTGCATTTTGGAGTCGAAGAAGCTGAGACAGAATGGCTTGCCCAATGGCACTCAGCTAGTTAGTATTAGAGCTGACACCCACAGTCAGAACTCTTGACCTTGAATCTAGTGTACCTGCTGCTGCATCACACTGCCTCTCTTGGTTTACAGCCTATTCGAAATAAGTGTAGGTTGGTTATGAACCAAGTCATCTTTAAACTCTACACATTAGATGAACAGAGAATTTAGTGACTCTTTAGATATAAATGCTATAATGGAGCATGATTTAGTAGCTTCAAAGTCTGAGAGACTTGATTTCAAGTCCTGGATCCAAATTAGGAGACCTTGGGAAAGTGTGTTAGCTTTCATAACCTCCTATGTCTGAATTATAAACTGGCTGTGAAGAATAAATTATATACAACGTGATATCCAGCCTATTAGATGCCTTTAATTGTTATTGTTAATCTTCTCTCTCTCTCCTTCTGAAATCCCCATCAACGTCATTCTAGACTGAGTGGCTCTCAACCAGGGATAATTTTGCCCCCAACGGGATATTTGGAATATCTGGAGACATCTTTTGATTGCCATGATTGGGGTTGGGATGGCAGCCTGCTAGCATTTAGTGGGTAGAGGCCAGAGATGTTGCTAAACTTCCTAGAAGACATGGGACAGCCCCTCACAAGAATTATCTAGCCTCAAATTTCAATAGTGCTGAGGTTGAGGAACCCTGTTCTAGACAAAACAGAAAGATTTACCATTACCACTAGTGTTCAGTTAAAAGAAAAATCCTATCTTTGCTGCCCTAAAAGGCAGCATCCTGACTTTGCCAAAGTATCAATATCAAGGTAGAAATGCATCAGACACTCGAGTTTATGCCATGGACTAGGAAAATAAAATTGGGTTAACATTCATTGTCGTGCAATCCTCCTGACTATCTGCATGCAATGGCAACACTGCAGCTGAGCCTCTTTATGGATTTTTTTTTTTTTTTTAATTGGAGAACTGGCAGAATCCTTTAGGCAAATTTAAATGTAATGATAACATCAGTCTATACTTTGAGACATTTCTTAGTACTTCCTAGATTCCAAAAAGACATCAAAAGCATCTGGATACCGCAGAAGTAGGCAGATTGTTGCTTGAGCACCAACAAACTGGCACCTGAGACAGTTGCTTCCAACATCCTTACCCTCCTGGAAGATACTGGGTATCTTTCTTCCCCATCTCTTCGGCTTTTAGTTTCTCCTACGCCTACTTCTTTTCTCTCTTTTTCTTTCCCCTGCTGTCTGTGCCTCTTGTCACTTGCCAGTGACAGTTGTTTAGCCCCAGTCATGACAAAACTCAAAAGAAAAAATACCTTGAGTTTGTGGCAAGGTTTCAGCGATGCTTTCTTGGAGGTAAGAATGAGAAGCACGGGCATATGCATAATTTAATTTTCACTTCCTAGGTGCTATCCCTATGTAAAAAGATTTTGTAGAAATAGTATTAAAAGAGACCCAGCTTTGAAATACATTACCAAGGGCACAAAAAATACAACTGCTCACAATCTATTATAAAATATGACTCGCTAATATTTTAAAAATATAGTTCACATTTGGAATTTTACTGGGTTAAAAAGAATGCCTTTTCAGAGTGAAAAGCAAATTCTTAGTGCAAAGAGACTATTTTAAATAAATTTGGTCTTGAAAATTTTTCTCACAAAATGCCAAAATATGGCCTATTTTAAATATTAGTGTGAGCCACAGTGCCATCTGCGGTCATTTCTCATTCGAATTAGCAAGCACAATTTGACTACTTTGGCAGTCTCTAAACAGAGTATGGAGAAAGCCCTCTCAGATATAAAATGCACTGACAAAAACTTCACCCCAAATCTCTATCTCCAGACACATAGCAAGATTATATCCTCAGAATCCATCTGAGAGTACAACAATTAGCTTGAAAGAAGTAAATTTATATGATGAAAACATTTTGAAATTACATACTTTCATAAGGACAACCTCTCTGATTGCAAAGTCCATAGCAGAATAATGCACTCATGAACCAAAACTCTTTAATCCATATATTATGTTAAAAAACTGAGAAAATAACCATTATTTTGCTTTAAGAAATATAACAGATTTTAAAATAGCAATTGTTTAAGACACAGGATAGTATTTTTTTCTAATCTGAGTCTTCTTGACTACTATTCAGAAATAGTTTTTATAAGTAATTTCATAATTAAAAACTCTATCCCTTGATATCATGATCATTCAAATTGATACCATAAGTTACGGGTTATGTTAAGTTAGAAATTTTCCAATCTAGCCACAAAAGGAACTTCAATTTTCCCCCTAAACAAGATACAAGAAATCCTCTAGTAATTGTACTATCAAGTTGTAAGTTATTTTCCCCACACCAATGCACAGCTATCATCATTTGGAACCAAGTAGATTTTCTCTCTCTTTCTTTCTGTTCCAAATTTACTCGGCTTACTGCCAAGAGAAAATACAGACACTGGGGAGGCAAAGAGCAATTCTGCTAAGATCAATGAAGATGCTGGCCATAACAGAATCCTATTTATCCATCACATCCGTACTTCTTTTTCTCTGATTAGAGATTACTAGCAATTTCTTGACAATTCTTGTACAAAATTAAGTTAAAATCAGCCTTACAAGACTTCACAGGGTGAAGAAAAAAATGGATATATATAGTGTCTCCTATTAAATGCAGAAACAACATACAAATACAAGACTTTTGTAACTATATTTCCCTTCTTACAAGGGAGTTAATATGCCTGTATCCAAAGCAGTTAGACTGCAAATTTAAAAACAAAAATTCATATGAAGACATTCCATTGGCATTGGCTTAAGGTAGGCCAAAGAGACAGTCAGTATGCAATCAAAGACTGAGGGTTTTGTTTTCTTTTTAAGCTTAATTGAAAATTTAAAGTACTCATTTTGCCACCTAAGCAGCAAAATTATTCATGTCGTGGCTTTTCTGTTTTCCCCAACTAACACCTAACTTTATACCGAAAGGAAATTAAGTTTTAAAATAGTCTGATACAGAATAAATGTAAAATACTGGATTTTGCCAACTTTAAATTTTTTATTTAAAACAATAACATTAAAGATTAAAAGGGAAAAATAAAAATAAAATAAAATGGCACTGCAACTCATGTGGAAGAAAAAGCTTTATTGTTTCAGGTGCTTCATTAAACATAAAGCCACCATATTACCCAGCACAAGTAACCTTTCAATAGTGTCTAATCCCAAATGAGATAAAAGCTGAGCTGCTCAACTTAACCAACAAGGATGTGCCAAGCTCTCTGGCTCAGTTCCCCACACTCTGGCTCAGTACTTCCTAAACTCTGCTGCACAAAGGATCACCTGAGATTTAGAAAAACCTTCTGATGCCCAAGTTGTACCCCATGCCAATTAAATCACAACATCTGGGAGTGGGAGCTGGGCATCAGAACTTTTTTAAGATCCTCAGATTCTAATGTATAGCAAAGTCTAGGAATCACGGCCCTAGACCTATATTTTATACCTGGAGCAGTTTCAAACACTCCAGTCCTCCCCTTCCTCCCTTCCACTGTCCCCCCTGCCCAAATTCTTTGTTCATGTTGTTCGTTCAACCTGACTACACCCTGCTTCTCTCAAATTCCTCCTATCCTTCCGCCTTATCCAGTCTCAGTTTGGACATCACCTCCCAGAGGGTGCCTTCCTCAAAACTCCCACTTCCTACACACGTGTGCCTGCACCTGTGTGCGCATGCGTGCACATGCACACACACACACACACACGCACACATACACACACACACACACACACACATATGGGTTGGATGACCCTCCCTGTTTTCACGTACGATCCCATCTGTACCTCTGTAATTGTGCTTATATACCACAGTATTATAATTATTAAGGCAACAAGCTCCTTGAAAAATTTGTCTTATTCATCTTTTGGCCACTTGCACAATGTAAGTTGTTTATAGTAATCTATATCAAAACAATACCAAAAAATTGTTAAGAACCACCAAAATTAAAACTTTATTCAAGTGACTAAAACACCACCAGCTTGAAAGTTCTTAGCTTCAGTTTCCTCATTTGCTCTTTAGTTTGACATTTGTTTAATATTACTTGTTTTACTACTGAGAGCCTGATTCAAGTCATTTTCGCTTCTACCATATTATTTCTAGCTGTGTATTACACTGCCTTCTATGTGTGTGTATACTGTAGGCCAAGTTCTCAGTATGTAACAATACTTGGAACTTTTAAATTATAGGGCTATTTTCTTGCTGTCTTTAGGTATATATGCTAAAGTCAATACTTCATTAATATGAATCACAATATGTAACAGACACTTTCAGAAAAGTTTAAATTTATCCTCTGAAGATTCAATAATTGAGTCATCCCACTGAAATAAACTAGCAATGGACAGATTCACTGGAGAAAAGGCATACAAATTTATTAATGTGTACATGAGATCAAATGTGAGATTCAAAGAAGGTCCAGCTATCTGAGGTTTAAAATGCATCCTCTTCCTAGAGGAGAGGAAGATAGAGGGGTGTGGCCAATTTTGAGAGGTAGTGAATAATATTTAGGGGAATTTAATGAGCCCAAAGATGAGACAATAGCTTGTAAATGATTATTTTCAGAAGTAGAGTGGGATGAGTTACGGGAAGGTAGGGGGTGAAACCGCACTGTTAACAATGGTAGTCTCATGCCAAAAAAAGTCTCATATGTAATCTCTCGGTGCAGCTCTCAGAAAAATAAATGAAAATCTGTCTGGGCATGGTGAGGACTTTGAGTCTCTTCTCAAGTGGTTGATTTTTCCTGGTTATTTGATGAGATTCAGAGAGAAAGGGAGTCTTAAGACAAGTGCATTTCCGTTGGAAGAAGTTTTCGTCAGTCAGATGAGGGAACTTCCAGAGAGAACCCCTCCCCGTGCTGGGGCAGGAGCAGGGGGTGGGGGTAAGGTGGGAGAGAGAAACAAGAGAAGGTTAGAAAGTCCTTGGTTCTGAGGCAGTTTCTAAGGCCTTCCAATTTCCTTTAATTCAAAAGCAGTCAGCATGTCTAAAGCCCCATATTAGAGAGTCTTCCTCCCCTCCCTCTAAATATGGTATATATATTAGGCCAGAGTCTGGCCTAGTAAAGAAAGTGGCTTTTTTTGTTTTGTTTTTGAGACAGAGTCATGCTCTGTTGCCAGGCTGGAGTGCAGTGGTGCAATCTTGACTCACTGCAACCTCTGCCTCCCGGCTTCAAGCGATTCTCCTGCCTCAGCCTCCCGAGTAGCTGGGATAACAGGCGCGTGCCACCACGCTTGGCTAATTTTTGTATTTTTAGTAGAGACGGGGTTTCACCATGTTGACCAGGATGGTCTTGATCTCTTGACCTCATGATCCTCCTGTCTTGGCCTCCCAAAGTGCTGGGATTACAGGCGTGAACCACCGTGCCTGGCCGACAGTGACTTCCAAATGTTGCTGAGACTTGTCAGTTATTAGAAGCTAGAGAGGAAATGGGAAGGAAATCCAAAGTAATCCAATGTGTATTTTGAACTCTAGATAAAAACTAAGTGCAAATATAACTCCAAATAGTAATATAATACAATAACAAAATGATATAAAATAATATGTAATATCATATTTCTTCTTCCTTTAATTCTGACTCTACTACCATAGGGTGATTAATTTCTGAGATGTCTTCTACAAAACAAAATGTGCTAGAATACAAAAGCAATCCAATTCAGAAGGTCATATTCGAGAATAAGATGGAAGATTACACGTTTTAATCCTTCGTGTATGCTCCCGCAGTTAGTCCACTGAAGCAATGCGGAAGAGGGTTTACATTTTCAGGATATTTAAGAAATTTTCTGACCTTGAGATACGTTATCCTCTAACCTCTTTTATAGCATTACCACTTGTTCACAGGAAAGTCACTGAATAAAAATTAGTGCAGTTCTCCAAGTGTTTTATTGTTATCTATTTGACCCTCGCATTTTCCCATTAGGTAGGCAGAGTTGGTATTAGAATCTAGATTTGCAGATAAGGAAACTGAAGCACAGAATGAATATGCCACATGTCCAAGGCCTCCAATCTACACTGCCTGGGCCTTTCTATTTCACTTTCTCTTTTGATAGTATGGTCACATTTAGCTTGCACACAATATTAGAAAAGTATAGAATTAACTATTTCTAGCAATCTAATAATATATACATAATATTTTTGAAGTATAAATAGAACATTCAACTAGGAGCCCAGGATCATACAAAGATGAAATGGTTAGCACTGAACCACATTCATTCAAAAAAGTAGAAAATTTTAAACGTCACTGAAACTAAAATAAATATAAATCTGCAAGATGCTAGCTATAAGGATAGTAATTTTCTCCTAAGCTTTACTTTAAAAATTACATTTCCATAAGTAAGACAACTCTAGCCTTACTTCAGATGAATTTTTTGTAGACTAGGTTTGTAGAAAAAGGTCAAAATAAGAAAACAAGGATACAAAAAATGTCATTCAATATGCAAAGATGCAATACTCCCTTATGAAAATCAAAAGGTACCAGATAAAAAATTCAGAAGAGATTAACAAAGGGCATCCTTGTTTTAAAGCACAGAATACAGTTTTAAGAAATTCATTTGATTTCTATAATCAGACATTTCACACCAAGGCCAATGCTGTGCAATGTGACTTTCCAAAGCATAAAATCTAACACTCTTTCTCCATTTTACTAATGCAATTGCAGGTCAAATTCTTCATAACTAATAAAAGAAGTCTTCATTTCACAGTACATTTCCAAGTCCAAGACAGTGGTAACTTGTTTAAATAATACTTAACAGAACCAAATGGAGAATAAGAAAATTTGGACATTTCCTTAGAATCTTCTCTGATGGAGCTTGACCTGTAATAGCTTTGGAGTATTTGCAAAGACATGAGGAGCCTCAAGAACTAATAAAATGCACTGCGGATGGAGTCACGTTTCTCGAGGTTTCCCAGTATGATCGCACTTAAGCATTTCAGAGGCATTTCTAGTGAAGGCTTTTAATTAATGATCTGATGAACTTCTTAAAAGAAAAGCCCAAAGCGCAATTTGACTGCACGGTTGTTATTTGTTTTTACTCCTAAAATACAATTTATCCAGTTTGGGGAACTAAAGGACATGAAGTCAAACAAAACAATATAAGCAAAAAATGAGACTATTTGTATACATGGTCCATTTTCTGCTAGGCTTACGAGGATTTGAAATCATCAGAAAAGTCTCTGGCAAAATCTATTCTAGTCCCAATTTAACTTCTTGTATAGGAAAGCTTAAAATAGTTGACATAGCAAAACTCAACTACTATTACACAGTGTAAAAATCTTCACCCTAGAGATCAGATCTGGCTCAGTTTTTAACACAACCAGCTAAAGGCACCTAAAAGCTATATGCTAAGTCAAAAGTGCCGAACCCATTTTAAATTTTGCTCCACGTCTCATAAATGTGGAACTGGGTAAAGACAATAAGAATGGCATAAAAGCAACTGAAGACTTACGAAAAAAGAAATGAGACACTGGAATCACGAGGTGTCATTTCAAATTGCTACCTTACTTCAGTTTAGCAAAGCACAAAATTGACACACTTTATTCAAATATTTTTGTAACCCTAGGGCCAAAGTGTGAAATCTTCTGGTTCAGTTTGTGATATTAAATTGTGAGTTTCAAGATTTCTAGAACGTAAGCCTTAAGAGGACAATGAACATGTGCACATCAGTACCATACCGAGCCATCACCTTGAGGCCTCTGGTTCCTTCAGTAACATCACTTCCACAGCATCACTGTCTCTTCTTTAATGTTTGATATTTTACCAGGAGAGTGACTAGCAAGTACATTCATAAAAGGCATTTCATTTAAAAATCAATTAGCTACTTTTCTTTCCAAGGAATAGTATACCATACATGAAAAATGACAGTGACTCAAAGGGAAAGCCAAGGAAAAGGCTTGTCTTCTAAACTATGCAGTACTTTTCCCAGGGAAATTAAACAGAGGTTCCACTCGTCTTGATAACAAAGTTTCTGGCCATATATTTGCAGAATATCGGACTATTTATGACCATGGGACAGTCTGTAAGCAATCACTAAAAAGTTTACTATTTATGAGCAAACAATTTAACACTAAAACAGAGCTGGCTTTTTGACGATGGCAATTAGCTTCTTCATGTTCCAAACACCAAATAACATTTTCCCATTAATTTTTAAACCGATGTGGCTTTAACTTAAAATAAACTGTACATCAAAAGAATGGAAAATAAACAGCCAGGAACACAATTTGACGAATTGGATTTATTTAGCTTATTTATCTAAACAGGGACCACTGGATCTCTTTAATAGGCTGACAGTTGCACTGGGCTGGTTAATAAAACATTCAACACAGTGTCTTCAGCCAATATAGAAATGCAAATCCCATCAGAAATATTTTATTCATGAGGCAGTAATTTCAGTTACTAGCATAGTTTCTTTTTTAAAAAATGGCACTCTGCAAACAAACAGTGCCATCTAGTGCCATCTAACAATAAAGCCAAATTTGTCATCAGTTTATAATTAATCTCTCAAAATCTTATCTGGTTTTATCTTTGCTCTTTATTTCCTAAGTAAGATCAAAGTCACTGGGCAAAACAAGCAAACAGAAGTTGCTAATAATTTGTTAAGTTATTTAAGAAGGATTATAAACAGAAACAACTGTATGAAAACCAATAAACTACACACACATATAGAGCAAGTTAGCACTGTTTCTGGAAAATATATACTTCATCTACTTGGAAAACTCAAACAACTAGAAATTCCATAAAGTCGTAGCAAAACTTTGCTCCTTCTGCCATAAAATGGTAACATAGCTACAATTCCATGATGAAAAATTATTGTTAAGTAGGTAGGAAAAAAACTACAATTGAATTGCAGAATTCAATCAGGAATCTGACATGAACTTAAAAAAAATTTACACGCACATGACTGTGTGGGTGCATATGCACACAGATATCTGCATCAGGACACGCTTCAGCTTTGACAACGACTACAGTGAACATGGAAATTATTTTACAGGTTATAAAATTCTACAGAAGCTAAAGGCAAACACTTTCAAGCCCAAAGTTGTCATCAGAAAAATAGTCACATTGGAAGAAAGTGTCAGAGTTTCCAAAGTGAAGAAAATCTATTAAGATCAACCTCAAATTCAGCACATAGGACTATAAAATCTTTATAAAATCACATAATAATAAAATCTTTAACACATAATATTATTCTAATCAAGTGTACACGATGAGGAGAGAAGGGTCAAGAACACGAACCTTTTCTAGGCTCTTGGATAAGGAGGGCAGGGTGATACACAAGCACACATCAGCTCCCAGAAGGCACTGACAACAGGTAACGATAGATTTTTGGCAAATTCTCTGCCTGCTGGGTCCCTTTCCTGTGTTGGCCTTTGAAATTAACGGGAGCTCTGTGAGAAGACTGACCAAGGTCAAGGCCAGGAATAAGAATCCTATAGACAATGAAGGGCAACTGCATGATGATTTTCTAACAGTTTCACCTAGCAGAGCCTTAGGAACGGAGAACCAACTTTTTAAGAAAATGAATGCAGGCCAGGCCTGTAATCCCAGCACTTTGGGAGGCCGAGGTGGGAGGATCACTTGAGCCCAGAAGTTGGAGACAAGCCTGGGTGACATAGGGAGACCCTGTCTCTACAAAAAGATTTAAAATATAGCCAGCTGTGGTGGCTCGCACCAGTAGTCCCAGCTACTCTAGAGGATGAGGTAAGAAGATCACTTGAGCCTAGGAGGTCAAGGCTACTGTGATCTGTGATTGCACCACTGCACTCTAGCCTGGTGACAGAACAAGCCCCTGTCCTAAAAAAAAAAAAAAGAAAAAAAAAGGAAAGAATGAAGAAAAGAAAATGAATTCAAAAAAGGAAAACAATGGGCATGCACATGCACATAACATATAAATAGAGTAGTACTTTCTCTCTTAAAGGTCATAGTCATATCCAAATAACTAAAAGAAATACTCTTCGGTTTCTGATTAAGAAATGTTAAGTATGCAAAATGGATTTGGGGTAAGGCCAGAATCTGAGAACCATGCACATTTGCCAGCATTACTAACATTGAATGTATCTTCCATGGAAGAGTATCTTAGAAAAAGGAATCTCAGTTGTATTTAATTCTAGAGTCTGTAAAATCCCCACAGTCATAAACAACAGTGTATTTCTTATATAATTGTTTGTGGATTAAACGAGTAATGCATGTGAAGTACTTAGTCCTGGTTTACCTATGATTTTTATTTTTAAAGTCACATTCTAACACAGAGAAAATATGGAGAAAGAACAAAAGTGATCGGATGAGCCACAATAAAAATGTAGTTCCAGGCATATTTTATTAAGAGCCATAAAACTGTTAATACTCTTTCACTTGGTCATCTGCCTTCTGAGAAACGATCCTAATGAAATAATCGTGTTCAAGTATGTCCACTGCAGCACAATAAATGATAGAGGAGGTAAATGGAAATATAGTAAGATTCAAAAAAAGGTTAGCTAACATCATTCAAGGAATATTATACACCCATTAAAATGATCAAGAATTTACAAAAATAGAAAATACTAATGTTACAATCTTTGATTTTAAAAAAATGTGGGATGGGTGTGGTGGCCCACACCTGTAATCCTAGCACTTTGGGAGGCTAAGGTGGGTGGATCATGAGGTCAAGAGATCACGACCATCCTGGCCAACATGGTAAAACCCTGTCTCTACTAAAAATACAAAAATTAGCTGGACATGGTGGCGCGCACCTATAGTCCCAGCTACTCAGGAGGCTGAGGCAGGAGAATCACTCAAACCCAGGAGGCGGAGGTTGCAATGAGCTGAGATCATGCCACTGCACTCCAGCCTGGCAACAGAGCGAGACTCTGTCTCAAAAAAGTAATGTGGATCAAATGACCTCATTGTTATGTAAAATGAAACAATAAATTATGCAAGGGAGAAGGGGAGAGAAGATTGGAAAAAACAAACCGAAATAAAAAATATGGTTCTTTGGTGGTAACAGGGCTACTGGTGATTTTTTTTTCTTTTTTACTCTTCTTTATTTTCAGAATATTCTATAATGACCAGGTATTATATTTACACAGAATCAAACAACAAATGTAATTTTTAAAAATATCAGGCGTATTCATTAAGTGTACACAGTAAAGAAAACTTTCTTTTCTGAGGTAGTTCTGTCTAGCCTTTCACATTTCTTTTTAGAATGCACTTATGGTCCTGTAAGAAGGATCAGCTGATGCTATGTTTACCACATATTACCACTGAGACTACCCAAACCTCTAAAACATGTTTTCATGGTTTTCCATAGCTTCCACAGAAATAGAAGTAAAATATCCCAGGAAGTTGTAAGTACAGAAAAGATAAAATGTAAACAGAAGCATACGTTCTTGACCTTTCAACAAAAATCAAAATTTAAATTCACCTTTCTCATTTGAACTTCTTTAGTCTATCTCAGGTTAAAAAAAAAAAAAAGAATATGGGTACTGGCTTTACTCATAAACTCAGATACTCAAGTTGTCCATTCACCTATGAAAAGAGAGAGTACAGGTAGTATCAGTAAAAGCTTCAAGCTGTTCCACAACATCCTTTGAACCCTGACCTAAGGGACCAACTCCGATAGTCTGCAGGTAGTTGGATTTCTAGGACCATTCAGCCTCACTGCTGAGACTGTCAATAGAAGTGCCATTCTCTGATGTAGACAGCTCTGCACTAGGAGCTGGTCTAACAATCACATCACATAGCCTGCCAAACAGGAAAAGGCAGCATTCGGGCACCACTGACCTGGGATAGAAGTGAACTTGAGACTGGGGCTAAAAAGCTCTCTTTTTAACATTCATTACGATCTAATCATTCACCCCAAATCCTTCTGTGTATGTCTTAAAGGAAGTTCAGCTTTGTTACAAGAAAAAAGAAATATGCAACTATATAAATCAACCACAAGATGGTGCTAGCATCATAGCACAATATCAGAGAAGTGAAAAAGCATTCAACACACCATGTCCTCATAACCTTTGGAACCTTAGACTGGCACACCACTTACTTGTTTCTTTCTTTTTCTATTTACTGAGACTTGGTCAAACATTTTATACAATTTGGGGGGGGTTTTGTTTGTATAAGTTTAGGGTTTTAAAATTTGCTTTGATTTTCTTAAGAAGCAAACAGTAATCTTAAACTTGAAAAAATCCTTAACTACATTTTTTTCCCTCTTGGCTGGTTCATTTTTCTGGAACATTCTGACATGAGAAGGCCCTAGCTAACCTCATACCAATGTTGAAGGAAGAAATTACAAGAACAGCTTACAGGAATTCTAATTTAAAAAAAAAAAAAAAAGTTGTTTTCAAATACCTAAACAGACTATTAAATTTTTGTGGAAACTCGAAGGCGGGCAGGTTGTAAAGGATTATGAAGGGAACAGTAAAATGGGTGCTTAGTTACTGGATTTTGATTCTGGCTCCAGAAAGCAGTGTTACTTTAGAGTAAGTCATTTGGTCTCCTTGGTCCTCCATTTCTTCATCTAAAAATAAGGTGATTAGGTTTGACCTCTTCTGAACTTAATATTACTAACTTCCTTTGAGGCTACACAACAAGCCAAAAATGAACAATACAGGCTGTAAGAAAAGAAAAAATCAAGAAGAATGAAATTAGGTAAGTGAACAGAATAATCAGGAATGGTAACAGTATAAGTGGGCATGTAAGTATGACCACTAACTTTCCTTAACACCCTCCCACACACACGATGCTGACTGCAAACTACCACATGAATTTTAAAATCCTTTAAACAGGTATTTAGTCAGTTACAAATTATATTCTATGATAAGCCACTATAATGAAGAAAACCAAAATATGCCACCCCAAAATATACTTCTTTGGCATATTTTTAAGATGGCTATTCAGGGGGCTACAAACACAAGAATGGCTCTGAAAAGCTGGAGATATGCATTTGTAGAGGAAATCAATATTAGTGAAGTAAACAGCAAATGCAAAACACGCTTTCTCTGAGCGCCCCCACCCTGACCCCTATCAGCTTTACCCAGATCTTGGAAAGATGAACTCACAGGAAAAGGAGACTGAAAGTCTGACGCTCTTTGATTTTATTTTATTTTATTTTTTGAGGCTGAGTCTCGTTCTGTTGCCCAGGCTGGAGTTTAGTGGCACGATCTCAGCTTACTGCAACCTCCACCTCCCCGGTTCAAGGGAGGCCTCGGCCTCCTGAGTAGCTGGGATTATAAGTGTGCGCCACCATGCCCGGCTAATTTTTGTAATTTTAGTAGGGATGGGGTTTCACCATGTTGGCCAGGCTGGTATGTGAACATTGGTATGCGAACTCCTGACCTCAAGTGATCTGCCCGCCTCAGTCTCCGAAAGTGCTGGGATTACAGGCGTCAGCCACTGTGCTCGGCACTTTTAAAGGTAACAGAGAAAGCTTTACCACAGGTTCCCATCCATTCTTCTGGGGGGCTGCTGCCTGCGAGGCTCCATCAAGCAGAGCCAAGACAACCGTTGCTTGCCTTCCTCCCCTCTCGCTCTGATAACCTGTTCCCACACTCCAAACCTCTATGCTTTTCTGCACAGTATAAAAACTTCAGTTATCTGGCCCTACTTTGAGTCTCATACTTTGTGTGTGGCCCCTGTACTTATGCACACAATACATTTTGTTTGGTTTTTCCCATTAATCTGTTTAGTGTCAATTCATTTTAGCATACTTCGACTCGACCCTTGAGTAGGAAAATTTCAACTTTCCTACAGTAAAGAGCAGACTATTACTTTTCATTCTCTGATATATAAAATTATCTGTTGAGGAATTAAGAAACATTAAATCTACACTGAACTTTCATTTCCTGCCATGGTGGAGGAATTGGTACAAGACAAACCCTCCTGTTCTAAACAACTGTGTGAACATGGACAAAATGCACGAATCACTTGTTTTCCAAAGTTGGACAACAAGCAATGGAGCAGTGTAATTCCTCAAAGAAGAAAAACATGTGCAATGAGCCCGGCATGGCTCTCAGCCTGGAGGCACTTTCCCGATTGCAGCACATGGAGGGGGAGCCCACAGGGAGTGCAGCAAGTCACTGAACTTAGGAGGCAGACACTGGAGTTAGGACTGCTGGGATGCATCATCAAACATAGCAGGGTAATGGTGAGAAGCAGCCACAAAGAGAAGGAGCTCCAGAAATCGAGAAAGTGGTCCCCTAAGTCTTTGGCTGAAAATGAACTTGCATATGTAGAGGACGAGACCCCACGAGGTCTCACCCCGAGAACAGGTACTGGGGAGTAATGGATTGAATGGATGTTTTAGAGGTTGCCCAGAGCAGAGAGATGGAATTCCAAACAAACATAGGGGAGAGAGCACTTACTAAACACTCCAGTCTTTCAGAAGGAACCCAAGAAAGGCCACACCATAAAAGTAGGGCTACTCTAAACGTGTCCTAACAAAGTCGAACCATAAACTCTGAAAGGACCAATCTGATTTGCCGGTAAATTATCTAACTGCCTGAATAAAGCCTCACATTCTCTAAAGCATGCATTGTCAACAGGAGCAATATCATGTCCACAGAGGCAAAAATTAGTTCTTGGGAGTATGATGAATCTTAAGACATTACAAAGATGTGTGGCCCTCGAAGGAGCCATAGTACATAAGAGATGTACAGATACAGAATATCTGTGGTATTAAAATTTCATGGGGGAAGGAGTGGGATGATTAGGAAAAACATGTCTAAAAAGTATCCTTAGAGAAGTGATAATGAAAAAAAAGGTTGAGATATACTGTTCTAAAAAATAGTAATAAAATATAGGCTTTATAACAATATAGAGGTCATAACAGCAAGTATTATAAAATTATTAGCCATGTGAAGAAGCAATGGTACAGGTCAGAATACCTAGAAATTGACCTGGATTTTATTCAGCAGACAATGAGGACTCTGGGATTTTGTGTAATGGCATGACATATACAGATCAGTGTATTTGAAAGATAATTATGGAGTATGTAGAGGGTTTTGAATGACACAAAAACAGAATTAGGAAATCATACTACAATTATACAGATAGAGAAACCATGAAGGCTTCCAGTAGTAGAGATACTTCGGTGGTAGATCTGCTAATTCTCAATGACGCAGTGGATGTACAAGCTTGAAAAATTAACGATAACTCTGAAGTAACCAGTACTTGTTGAATCTGAGTGTGTTTAAAAGACTCTGGGATAAATAGTAAGAAATATAAACCAAGAGGTCTGGGCTACAAATACCAGTCAGTATAGACGCAGCCATGGAAGGAACGGGAAAGATGATAACACACAGAGGAGGTTATGGGAGTAAGTAGTGAGGAAGCCTGAAGGATCCAGGCATCCAAAGGGTAAGCAGAGGAGAACGACGGGCTGGGGAAAGAAAGCAAGTGGACAAATGAGTCAAAGAAAACAGTATTGAGCTGTCCTCTGCCCCTCCCCATGGGCATAAATGCTCCCTCAAAGTCTTGCTATTACAAGGGGAACAGGAGAATGGCTTCAATTGCAATAAACACAGAGCTGAAGAACCATCTCTGCTAGTCTTTCTTGAAATTCAGTATTTCTAGATATGGTATGTCAGCATACAAAAGCTATCAAGTATCTTTAAATAGATATTCTCCATTCATTTAAAAAAAGGATTAAATCTATAAAAGAAATAATAATTTAAAAAGGGAGTTATGTCAATATTTTCTACACTCTATTCAAATATATCATGTGAGGTGGTGTGGTAAAATGAAGAAAGCTGTAAAACAGGAATCGAAGGACCATTCACTTCTCAAAGTCCTCCGGTGACTTTTCATCAACCCAGAATAAAAGCCAAGGTCTTTACCACAGCCTACAATGCCGTCACAGATCTTTCCTCTGCTTCCTCTGCAACCACACACGTTTCGTCCTCTCTCACTTAAACCTCAGAGAACACCCGAGCAAAAATGGCCACAATCACCCTGCTGGTCACTCTCTATTCATTTATTCACTTTACTTTATGTAATGTATCTCTACCTGAAATTATACTATGTATGTATTTGTTTGTTGTCTTCCCCACTAGACTTTTCCCCCGCTATAATTTAAACTATATGACAACGAGAACTTTATCTTGTTCACCACTGCTGCATTCTAGCACCGAGGACAGTGCCTGACACACCATAGTACTCAAGAAACGCTCGTTGAATGAAATCTATAATTAATCTAAGCTTCTTTGTTCTATCATGTGTAAATGAGGATAGTAATCCATATCTGCTCTGTCTATTCTACACACAGTGAAATGAAATAATGTATGTTAAAGTAATTTACAAACTGTAAATCACTATTCAATAGAAGTAGAGGTGGTGAAAGATGTTTCCTAACATGGTAGAAGAAAGCTGTGGTAGCAAATATACATATAAATACATGAATTGTTAATGATAGTCTATATCAAGCTAGTCCAACCCATGGCCAGCAGGCTGCAGGCAGCCCAGGATGGCTTTTTGTGGCCCAACACAAATTCATAAACTTTCTTAAAACATTATGAGGTTTTCTGCGATTTTTTCTTTTTTTTTTTTTTTAGCTCATCAGCTATCATCAGTGTTAGGATATTTTATGTGTAGCCCAAGACAATTCTTCTTCCAATGTGGCCCAGGTAAGCTAAAAAATTGGACATCCCTGGCCTAGAGAATAAATTTTTAGTTTCATAGTTGTTGGTTCCATTTTTCTTTATAATAGAAAATATAGCCCGAAAGGAACACTTATCCAAGTATACAATTTCCAGATACCTAAACGACTTTACCCAGTACTGTACTCTTTGGGAAACAAGAAAAACTAAAGATTGGGTTAGCTGACTTACAAATCACAGAAATAATTTAACTTCTGAAAAAAAAAATTAAGAATAAAAGATTAAAACTGACCTAAACATTACAAACTGAATTGTGTCTCATAAATTCCTATGTCGAAGTCCTGATTCCCATACTGAGAATGTGAGTGTCTCTGGAGATAGGGTCTTCAAAGAGGTGATTACATTAAAATGATGTCATTCGTGTGGGCCTTAATTCAATAGGACTGATGTCTTATATGAGGAAACCGGGACATGGAAACGTGCAGAGGGAAGAGATATGAAGACACGGGGAGAAGCCACCTAAGATCAAGGAGAGAGGCCTCGAAAGGAACCACACCTGCCAACACCTTGAACTCCAACTTCCAGTTTCCAGAATTGTGAGAAAACAAATTTCTGTTGTTTAAGTCACCCAGTCTGTGGTACTTTGTGGTTGCAGCCCTAGCAAATTCATATCCTTTGTTTTTCTAGAACCCATAAGAAAAATCTTCAGAAAAGAGTTCCATTAAAAAAAAAAAAAGTTCCCAAAAAAGTTTCATTTTTTAAGCAAGCTAAAATAATCTTTATAAACATGGTATTTTTGCTTTCATCATTTATACTGAAACTTTAACTTCAGTTAGAATTTTCTCAGTATATATCTGAGTTGTTCTTAATCCAATTTTCTCACTATATTTCATATTTTTACTGAGAAAAACTAGCCTTTCACAAAGCAGTTGGAGAAAATTTTACATAGTACAGAGCACAGACTTAGGCATATACATTTATTTTATCAATTTGGGCTCATCATGAGTTTTAATTTGTTTTTTTAAATTAATAGGAGCACAGTCTAAAAGGTATCAGAGTTATTGATGTGATCCACCTCAACTTCTCAGGACAACAGCCACTCAAACACAAATCAAGCATGCATAACTGCAAATCACCCTATTTTCAGACTCTGGGAGGGATTTCTACCAGGTCCACTGATGTTGGTCCTACAGTGGAAAAGTATACGGCAGCCTAGAAGGTGTAACCTCCAAAAAGCAAAACACCTAAGGCAAGAACTGAGGCGGAAAGATCCTTACACATTCTTGACTTTCCTTGTGAATTTGGGCCCCAGATTCAGAAATACAGCTGATTCATCACCCAACACACGACTTTTGTTGCTCATAGGTAAGACTCAGATCTTTCCTCCCCTGTATCTTTCTTTTTTTAAATGTGAGTCATATGAAATTTCATTAAGTTGCTGAAAACCTAATTTCCTGTGCCAGCCTAAAAGAACCGTTAGTTGTTATTGTGTTAACTTCTTTGACCTTTCATCATTGGCGGGGTTTTAAAAATATTTTTTATCTATATCTTTTTATTTTTAATTGCAGTAAAGTCACATAACATAAAATTGACCCTCCTAACCATTTTTAAGTGTATGGTTCAGTGGTGTTAAATACATTCACATTGTTGAGTAACCAAACTCCAGAACTTTTTGTAAGTTTCAGTCTGGCAAAACTGAAACTCTTTGCCCATGAAACAACTCTCCATTTCTCCCTGCCCTCAAGTCCCTGGTAACTACCATTCTACTTTCTGTTTCTATGAATCTGACTACTCTAGATAACTCTTATCAGTGGAATTATGTAGTATTTGTCTTTGTGAGTGACTTATTTCACATAGCATAATGTCCTCGCGGTTCATTCAAGTTGTTGCATGTGTCAGAATTTCTTTTCTTTTTTAAGGCTGAATAATGTTCCATTGTATGGATATACCACATTTTGTTTATCCATTTATTTAACAATGGATGCTTAGGTTGCTTCCACCTCTGCGCTATTGTGAAAATGCTGCTATGAGTATGGATGTGCAAATCTCTCTCCGAGACTCTGCTTTCAATTTTTTTTTGGACATATACTCAGGAGTGGAATTACTCAGCTGTATCTTTTCTACTCCTATTAATGTCTAATTACTAACAACTTTAACATTATGTCTTTACATTTATATCCTTAAATTTGCTATAAAGCAGATAAAGTTGAAAGCCAGATATATAGGAAGACACAGCTAAATATTCTCATGAACAATTAATATAAAGGATCACAAATAAATTATCAATTGAAAGTGGTTTCTTTTATCTTTTGGGGGAAGGGTATAATATATCCTATTAAGAATCTAATAAAGTCTATGGAGTTTATCCCAGGAAAAAATACACATGGAAACATGCATCCAAAAATACAGATATGCTTTCAGGAGATTATGAGCCCCTGAAGTCCAGGAGCTTCAAATGTACAGGCTGCATCTTAAAGGCCAGAAACCCTGAAAGGCCAGAAACTGAGTTTCAAAATTTTAATAAATGCTAAGTACCAGTAATACCATTCACACTCAAAGGGCTGCATGACTTGGATCCATTTGTGAGTCATTAATCCAATATACCTTAAATTCCACCATTAGCTCTCTCTAGAACCATTTTTTAGATCCCTAACTCATAAAGAATGAAAGCTGTTACTTGTCTTCTACACGAGCCCAAAAGACTGTGCATTTAATGCTCACTGAGGCATGAGAAGGAAACAATAAAAAAAAAAAAAGTAAATATGACAAAGGGTCGAATTTGACTCACAAAATCTGTTTCAAGTTTTCCCATTTCTTGTTTGTAGCTTCTCATTCTGTTGCTGTACATCCCTCGACTTTGGGGTGGTATCTCTCGGACTTCCAAATCCATCTGTTCAAGCTAGAAGGGGGAGAGAAAAATGTGATTTAAACCACATTGTTACTCTTATTTGAACAAATGTTTACGGCTGAAAGGATCTAATTCCAGTTCCTCATTTTTGTAGTTGAACAACCAGGCTCAGGGTGCTGAATGATCAAATAACACTGAAACTACTTTTACTCTTAATTTTTGTTTAGTTCAACAATTCTGAGTACTTGCCAAGTGACACACATTGTGCTCAAGTACATGCTTTGTTAAAACATACACATTTGGCCAAGTGCAGTGGCTCACGCCCGTCATCCTAACACTTTGGGACGCCAAGGCGGGTGGATGACTTGAGGTCAGGAGTTTGAGACCAGCTTGGGCAACATGGCAAAACCCCGTCTCTGCTAAAAATACCAAATTAGCTGGGCATGGTGGTGGGCACCTGTAATCCTAGCTGCTCAGAAGGCTGAGGCAGGAGAATAGCTTGAACCTGGGAGGCAGAGGTTGCAGTGAGCTGAGATTGCACCACTGCACTCATTCCAGCCTGGGTGAGACAGCAAGACTCCATCTCAAAAATATGGGATGGGATGGGATGGGATGGCATGGCATGGCATGGCATGGCATGGAATGGCATGGCATGGCATGGCATGGCATGGAATGGAATGAAAATAAAAATAAAAATAAAATAAAATCTAAAATAAAATAAAATAAACAAATTAACCCAAACATTCTTAATAATTTGATTTCAATATACTTGGAATAGTCCATCATTCAATCTAACCAGGTTTTGTCTTCTGACCATTAACCTCCACAACTATGGAAAGATAAAGTAAGCTATTATTTTCCATGGGTAATCCATGAAACAAGCCAAGCCTTATTTGGTGACCTTTATTCTGGCAGGTGTTTTCTAATTAGGAAAATCACATACCAACCAACATGTGATCTTTACCTTCATCCTAACTCCCAATACTTTATAACCACATTCATATGGCATTAAATGGATACAGTAATATGCTAAATTACATATAGCTCAGTGAAATCACAGCAAGGCGCTTTTTCTTTTTTTTAAACAACCTGCTATCAGATAACAGTTTGGATACAACACAGAAGAGTTTAATTGGCAGCAATGCAGAAATACTATAATGGTTTAGGCACAGGCTTTGAAGCCAGACTCTTACGTTCACATCATAGGCTCTACTACTTATTAGTCATGGAATCTTGAACAGGTTTCTTAATGTCTCTGTGCCTTATTTTTCCCACTTATAAAATAGTGTCTTTTTCAGAGCGGCTGTGAAAATTAAATGAGGCAATTCCTATAACGTACTTAGAACAGTGTCTCTTACTTGACAATTGCTAGATTAAAATTAACTCTAGTAATGATGATTGCAAGTGATGAAGAACATACAGCAAGCACTATACAAGATAGCAGAAGTGGCTTACTTGTAGTTGCCATTAAAAAATAAAAACCAGGCCGGGCGCAGTGGTTCACGCCTGTAATCCCAGCACTTTGGGAGGTCAAGGCAGGTAGATCACCTGAGGTCAGGAGTTCGGGACCAGCCTGACCAACAAGGTGAAATCCCATCTCTACTAAAAATACAAAAATGAGCTGGGTGTGGTGGCAGGTGCCTGTAGTACCAGCTACTCGAGATGCTGAGACAGGAGAATTGCTTGAACCCGGGAGGTGGAGGTTGCAGTGAGCTGAGATTGCATCACTGCACTCCAGCCTGAGCAATGGAGCGAGACTCTATGTCAAAAAAAAAAAAAAAAGAAAAGAAAACCCAGTAACAACAACAAATTGGCCCAGGCCATATCTGATAAAATCACATGTAGTTTACCTTTTAAAGCTTTCTAATAAGTTCCTTGCAGAACCCTATCAGTTTATCACTAATAAAACCTGTATTCAGTGTTAGCGACTGAATAACTATAGTAGCATACAGATAAACCGGACAACCACCTTTCAATTAATAGGACTCAATTTATTATAAAGAAAAAATATAATTTTAATTAGCCTTGATTTAAACAGGGATAGTTTAAATGATTATGTCTCAATATAAATGAGAAGCACCAATAAATAAAATCATTACTTAGCAAGACAATTATTTAAAACAACTCTCTGAAATAATCGATTATTTAGTTCTAACAAGGTAAACAGGATCATCCGGAAAAATAACTGCAAAAATACATGCATGCCAAAATCTGAGACTTAAGTATGTTTTTGTTGAAGATATTTTACATGGATACTAAAAACTAAATTAAAAGTAAGAAAGAAGAAGGAAACACACAACAAGCACTTAAAATGAAAGCAAGAATGAGGCTAATGTGCACTTGTTCCATGTTATCACAGCATTTATGTGGCCAATGCAGAGTGGGAGAAAAGATCATTGCAAGATGTTTAGTGTCCAAGAGACTAATACAAACCAGATGTTCAGGAGAAACACAATTAATCCCAATAGTCAAATCAAAAAAGTTTTTCTCCCAAGGTCCTCATCAAAAGGGCAGTATGGGCTGGGCAAAGTGGCTCACACCTGTAATCCCAAAACTTTGGGAGGCCAAGGTGGGTGGATCATCTGCGGTCAGGAGTTCAAGACCAGCCTGACTAACATGGTGAAACCCTGTATCTACCAAAAATACAAAATTAGCCGGGCGTGGTGGTGCATGTCTGTAATCCCAGCACTTTGGGAGGCTGAGGCGGGCAGATCACTTCAGGCCAGGAGTTCAAGACCAGCCTGGTCAACATGACAAAACCCCCTCTCTACAAACAAACAAGCAAAATTAGCCAAGTGTGGTGTTGCTCGCCTGTAATCCCAGATACTTGGGGCACTGAGGCATGAGAATCGCTTGAGCCCAGGAGGCAGAGGTTGCAGTGAGCCAAGATTGTACCACTGTACTCCGGCCTGGGTGACAGAGTGAGACTCTGTATCAAAAATAAAATAAAGAAGAAAAGCAACACACTCATATAGGGACACAATGCATAGTAACAAGTGAGTCATGCTTGTAGTAGTTGGCTTTTAAAATCCCAAATTAAGACACAATACTTTTAGTCCTTTTTTGCTCCATGTTTTACTAATTTATTTACATAAAAAAGTAGTAGATGAACCAGAGCTCTGGGTTTAGCAAACTAGGAGCAAATATTTACTCTATGACTTAACAAGATTTGGGACCTCCAATAAGTTACTTCATCTTTCTAAGTCTCAGTCTCCCTATCCATAAAATAGGAGTAGTAATAGTGTTGAGAATTACTTGGCCAAGGTTCTCTCATGCTCCTACATGTCTTGCCTGATATGTCAAGAATACAAGGTCCTGAGCACTCTATCTGAGCCATTTTTCAGGATTGTGTTTGCACGGAGCTCAGGGAGAGGAAATAATGTGTCCCCCTGGGACAAACAACAGCCTTGCTTATAGGCTGCTAGAAAGTGGCACATTTTCTAGGCTCTCATTCCATTCCTCTAAGGCATTCTAATGCTGTTGTAAGCCTGCCTACAACATCTAGGCCTGCCTGCATCACCACTGTGGGAATTCAAACTCAGGAACTGATGCAACCAGCCTGAAACACTGGCAACTGCTTTTGTTGTGGATAATAAAAATCTTTTGTATCTGACCTAGGAGTCTCATGTCTTCTCTAGTCATCTATGAAACTGTAGCAAGCTCACTTGAGAGCTTGCAAATAGGAGAAAATATCAGACCCTTTATCATTTTTGACAAATAATATTGTCTCACATGGTTATTGAGAAAATTAAATATTATAAAGCAAGTAGAATTTTTAATCCAGTGTCTGGTATCCAGTATGCCTTTATCCAGCATTAGCTATTTACAGCTGTTATGAAACGTATTATGATGGAATAAAAATCAGAGACAGATATTTAATGAATCACCTTTACTAAGAAGAATAAAATCCCAAGAAGCTATTAAAATCTCTTCAATTTAAAAACTGACAAATTCTGAATTATAAAATGCCAATCAGCAATGCTTCACATTTCCACAATGTATAAAACAGGCTAGAGGAAGGCATTAGCTGAAATGGCTCTGGCTGTGTGTTAAAATACATTACTGTCTGTACATACCAGTTCTTTCGCTTCTTCAAGCTGTTTCTCCACATTTGCAACCATCTGTTTCTTTTCATCTGAAATAAACAATAATACCAAGAAATTGCTAAAGATATGAATAAATTTAATATTTTAAAACTTCAATGTTTATATGCCTTTCTCTTTTCTGGCCAATCAGATTACAGAACATAAGGCAAAAGAGCGTATCATTCTTTGGTGGGTTCGAAACCACTTCAAGCCACTGATTCTAGGCTATCTAGAAATATATAATCCGATAGAGTACCTAATTATTAAGAGATACCATTTTTAAGAGAGACACATTTTTAAGAGAGACTAAAAATTATGTTGCCCTTTAGGAGAGACTAAGTTAACAAGAGCAGATTTGTGCTGGCCTGAGGAATCTGAAGTCACAACTTTAATAAATTGGGAATAACTGATTTGTTAATACAATTTAAAAGTCATATACAAAAACATTGCCTAAAACTGGGCAAAAACAATCCTTTAAAAATTGTACTTTCAGTAGCATGGAGAATCATGATTCTCCACGGAATAAATATTTGAAGTTAGGACTACTGATTCCAAACTGAAAGCTACTATCTCACTCAATGGTTATGGGATCCTGGGCAAGAAATTTTTCTCTCTTTTTTTTGAGACTCAGTCTGTACTCTCTAAAATGGAAAAAAAATATATCTTATCTACTAGATTACTTTTAGCTCCAATAAGCTTGATGCAAGTGACATCACTTTAATATTATAAAGTGCTAAGTCTCTGTATGTGGTTTATTTTTCTAATACAATCAAGTTATAACCCAACTGTAATTCCCTTCTCTAGGAGAGAGATGTCCTGGCAGACCATTTCAGAAAGCTTTCCCATACCCTCATTCCAACCAGTCAGCCTATTTGTTCACATACCCTAGTTAAGTTTCATGCAAACCAAATGTATTGAACATCTCTAGTTTTTGTCTGCCTGCATCCTTCTCTTCTCAGGCAACAGCCCCTACTCTCTTCAAAGGCCCCCTTCCTCACCAAGCGGGACAATGAAAATGCTATCTCCATAAAGACTCTGCTTCTTCAGTCACAGTGAGTGACTTGGCAAATGACAGGCATCTAATCCTAGCTGGGCTAATCTTAGTAACTCAATCCTTTGGCCACATCCATCTGGGGGTTGGGTGGTGGGATAGGCATATATGAACCAGGGAGAAGAATCAAAGTTCTAGAGCAAGGGGAAAGTCTTTTCCTCTCTCCTGGTAATGAGAAAATGAGCCTAGAAGCTGCTGGCATCCATTGGTCTAGCTCCAAGAAGCAAGCAAGCAAGCAGTGGCTGAAAATAAATCCTGCATTTAAAATGAAACACAACTGGGAGACAAAGAGAGAGAGAGATAGTTCCTGGCTTGAAATAACTGAAATGGCTTGACTTTATAAAAGCTTGACTTTACCATAGTTTGGTTGCTTGAGCCAAGAACTTTGTTGTTCTTTGTTTAAAACTGGGTTTCTGTCACACAGGAGCCTAATGAGATTGACTAACACAACAGACTAGAAAAGTCATGAAGCTTGAAATGGGCACAACACCTACCAGCTGACCAGCCTTCAGAAGGACAACCAATCCTAAGTGGGGAAGCTTTAGTAGAAATTATTATTTCACTGGCCAGGTGCAGTGGCTCACACCTGTAATCTCAGCACTTTGGGAGGCTGAGGCGGGTGGATCACGAGGTCAGAAGTTTGAGACCAGACTGGCCAACATAGTGAAATCCCGTCTCTACTAAAAATACAAAAAATTAGCTGGGTGTAGTGGCGGGCACCTGTAATCCCAACTACTCGGGAGGCTGAGACAGGAAAACTGCTTGAACCCAGGAGGTGGAGGTTGCAGTGAGCCGAGATTGTGCCACTGGACTCCAGTCCGGGCGACAGTACGGGACTGTATCTCAAAAAAAAAAAAAAAAAAAAATTATTTCACTAAGACAATGATTAGATTATTAGTAGATTCTGCTAATCCTAACCCTTTCCCTTTGTTATCCCCAAACTGTAGAGGGGAAACAGTTGTCACATAAGGTGTTTCATGTGTACTCACAATATTTCTCCCTAAGAAAAATATGCGTTTGGGATTAGAATTCCACTTAATTTTCCCTCCTTGAAAAGTTAAATCTACACATGGCCAGATTAAATATTTAATAGATGATCCCAAATTTATTTGCTTCTGGGACATTTCAATCCTTTCAGTATCTTCACACAGTTACAGTTAGAATAGCACTATATTTTTGTAATAGAGAAAAATATAAAAAAAGACAGGCCTATCTTGGATCAAAAGTGAGATGGTGTATTTACACATCAGGAGGAACATCCTATTCTCTTTAATGTATTCAGTTGATAGGAAAGTCCATGCCATGGACCTCCAGGACTAATAAGCATCAGTTTTTCTCATTAGCAAAACAAAACAAAGAAAGAAGCCTCCCTTGACCTGTATTCCCCTTTGCTAATATTCCTCTCCTTTCATCACCAGCCAATTTTCTTGAAAGCAAGGGTACAGACTCTGTTTCCCTTCCTCATCTTCCCCTCCACTTCCTGTAAACTAACTACTGCCCCCACCATTCCACTGAAATTACTCTTACTACATTAATAACCCTTCCTTTGTCCAAACTAATACACATTCTTAGGTCCTGTTTTTATTTCATCTTGTGGCTTCTTACACTTTGCTCCTCCTGTCCTATAACTTTCTCCTCTACTGGCTCCCATGGCACCCTGATCTGGTAATTCTCCCGAACGCTCACTCCTGTCTCACGGTCCTCTGCTAGGCACTGTATTTTTCAGGCCATCTTTTAACCACTGATGTTTCTTGGAGTTCAGTCCTTGCCTTTCTTATGACCATCATCTATGTCTCTGGGCAATTTCACCCATTTTAAAACTATCATATTATGTATTTATGATCCTAAATCTTTATCTCTAACACTGATATATTTCCAGGCCTTCAATCCTTTAATCCCAATGCTTATGCCCATCTCCACCAGGCCCACCTGGCAAACCTCTATGCAAAACTCTCTTCAGAAATCATCACTTCTTTGAAGGCAACCCAACATAAGAGTTAATCACTCTCTTGTACATAAAATACGTATAACTCTTATGTCATCCTAATGATTTATCCCTCACATGAACAACCTTTCAGCTTAGCAGGGCTCTGGGAAGACAAGAGCCATGTCTTAATCATCTTTATAGTCCTACACAATAATGAACTTGGCATATACAATCAGTTGTCAAAAAATGAAAGTAAGTTAAATAAATAATGCAGAACAGAGCAAGAATTTGCAAAAGAAGCTATGCTACTAACCGCCTTGGTTTCCCTGCCCCCTCTCCCATTTAATCTTCCTAAAATTTCGCTTCGATGGATCAGTTGAGCTTAGCAGTTAAGATCCTCGACATTCCAGAGCCAAGCATCCTTTCCAACTTTATTTCCAACTACAAGCTTTCTCGTATGCAGTCTACAGACAGACTGTTCATTGCCACCCAAACAAATCTTGTTTTTTCTTCTCTAAATCTTTGTTAAGCTACCATTTAGGGTTCTTTGGCTGAATGCGACAGAAGTGAATCTGGCTAAACTAAGCCAAAAAAGAGAATTTGTTAGAATAATGTGGGGTGGCTCACAGAATCAATGGACAAAAATGAGCCACCCAGTTTGGGAAAGACAGTATCAGGAGTAGCTCAGGGTACCAAGGGAATAGGAACATACAATCCCTGCTAAAGAAAAGTCTTGAGCAGCTCTATTCTCTTTCCTTGGTTCATCCTGATCAAATTCCTGGCAAAAAGTCTATGAATGTCCTTGCTTGGGTAATATGTTCATCTCTTGACCTACAGAGGGCAGGGCAGTCTGTCAGTTCTATTAAGACTGGAATAAAGGGGTTTAAGTAGTTCCTCAATAGGAGATTGAGTAGATAGAATGAAAGCTGCTGGGTGTAACAGATGCCCACTGCATCCATGTATGGCAACCTCTTATAATATAGTCTTTCCCTGTTTCTGTCTGTCCAAACCCCACCTATCCTTCTGGGCAAGCTCCTGAGACATAACCTCATCTCCTTTGAATTCCTAGAGTTCTTTGCTTGGCTCTAGGGGGTCTAACGGTCATTAAAAATAAGGTTCTGCAGTTTCCTCTTTATTATTTTTTTTTTTTTTGAGATGGACTCTCGCTTTGTCGCCCAGCCTGGAGTGCAGTGGTGCAATCTTGGCTCACTGCAACCTCCGCCTCCCAGGTTCAAGTGGTTCTCCTGCTGCAGCCTCCCGAGTAGCTAGGACTACAGGCATGCGCCACTACACACAGTTGATTTTTGTATTATTAGTAGAACGAGGTTTCACCATGTTGGTCAGGCTCGTCTTAAACTCCTGACCTCCAGTGATCCACCTGCCTCGGCCTCCCAAAGTGCTGGGATTACAGGTGTGAGCCACCGCGCCCGGCCTGCAGTTTCCTCTTCAGGCTCATCTCTGGCTCCTTGAAGGCAGAGACTACTCTTGACAAATCGTGTCCAATCTCTGTATTTAGCATAGAGAGCTGTACATGGTAGGGGCCATTAAGTGCTTACAGAATGAATAATTCAGTCTTAGCAGCCGCAACATACTTATTAGTCACAGAGAAACTGAGGAGAAAAGACTGGGGCAAATCTTCCCATATGAATGACAAATTTCCCTTTACAAAAAAAATAATTAAATTGGGATAGAGGTGGAATTAACACAATTAGATTTTTTTTTTTTTCATAAAATTCATTTCGTGATGGTGCTGTCAGAAACAATGATGGAACTGAGACATTCTTTGATTGGTCCTTATAGTGTTCCTCATGTTTTTAAGAAGACAAATCTTAAAAGTGATGATTTAGGGGTAAAGTATGAAGGAGGGAGGGAGGGAGGGAGGGAGGGAGGGAGGGAGGGAGGAAGGAAGGAAGGAAGGAAGGAAGGAAGGAAGGAAGGAAATAAAGGAAGGAGAGAAGGAGGGAGGGAGAAAAAGAAGGAAGGAAGGAGGGAGGGAAAGAAGGAAGGAAGGAAGGAAGGAAGGGGGAAGGAGGGAAGGAGGGAAGGAAGGAGGGGAGGGGAGGGGAAGGGACTGAACTAGATGACCTTGGCAATACCTACCAACACTAAGTTTTGGTAACCTGGCAACATTTACATGTGATTCCCAAAAGAGATTCATTCTGCCCACCAGAAATGACATCTCCTTTCAAATAATATGTTCCTGGGATTCAGACCTTTGTAACTAAGGGCTATCATTAATGTACATGGTGCTCTGTGTTTAATATTATTAGAGTCAATCCTTAAAACAACCTTTTTGAGGTACTATTACTATTCCTTTCTCAAGTCATTAAATAAGATCAGAGATGTTAAATTATTCCTGAAAGTTCAACAACTAATAAACAGCAGAGTTGGAACTCTAATGGGGTGGGTCTGTTGTCCTGAACTGAGCTGTTAACTGCTATATGTATTATATAAAATGTACTATTTAATATATAAACAAAGTCTCCCACTGTTTTTCTTTTCTTTTTTTTTTTTTTTTGCCTATAAGCTTGCTAAGTGCCGATGTACATACACATAAGTCTTAGCATAGTATGTACAATCTTTTCTTTCCTACTCAATATATTTTTAATTAGTTTTTTTTTTTTCTTTTAGAGACAGGGTCTTGCTCTGTCACCCAGGCTGGAGTACAGTGGCATGATCATGGCTCACTGTAACCTTAAACTCCTGGGTTCAAGGGGTCCTCCCATTTCAGCCTCCTGAGTAGCTGGGATGACAGGTGCATGCCACTATGCCCAGCTAGTTTTAAATTCAATTTTATTTTGCAGAGATGGGTTTTACTATGTTGCCCAGGCTGATCTTGAGCTCCTGGGCTCAAGTGATCCTCTCACCTTGGCCTCTCATTTCCTAGTCAATATTAACAGAAGTGCTTAGTGACCATATACACACAAGTCTTTGCACAGTATAATTATTTCTTGATATTTACAGAAGTGCTTAATCGGCACAGAACAACCTCATTAAAGTGAAAGTGTCAAGGCTCACTTGAATTCAGTTACTTGTACCTGTCTTTGTGCAATGTAGATATGTTAAAATAAAACTAGCAGCAGCAATTATGTATGTACTGAGAAATGTGGAGTCAAACCACTAAGAGAGGAACAGATAATTTTTAAATGGGTATATTACTGATGCTACCCTGTGTAACATGGTATAGAATGGTCAGTTTTGAAATAAAGCAATTCTAGAATGATCCATCTGATAATGGATTAACGTTGGAGATACTAGCATGAACTTGTGTTTAACATACTATATATACAAATGATTACATATGCAAATGCTTGTAGATATGTTCATATACACTTGCTCTGTCAGCTGAGAGGTACCAGAAGCAACAACACCCCAGGAGTAATGCGCACACCTAGTGTCCAGATCTTGGTTTCTAATACCCTTCTTTAATTAAAGGAAACAGGATTCCTCAGAGAAAGGGCTGATTCCAGCACTGAAACAGGAAATAGAGGAAATGATCCTGGAGTATCTTATACTATCAGAAAATAATAAAGTCTTTAAAAAAAAGGAAAGAAAAAAGCCAAAATGATAGGGGTGTATCAAAAGGACACAGAAGCCAAACGAAAAAAAGGCTCCCAATGGTCAAAGCTAAAACAATTTGAGCAACACGAAAATAAAGTAGTATTGGAATATAACACAAAGGATAAAATAGATATCTATGAGTCCCATACTGATGTAAATGACTGAATAAGTAAATAAATGAATAGATAAATCTCTCTTACATAAAAAGAATTACAAATAATTTATGTAATTACTTGGCTTCAAGGAGGTAGAGCGTAACTCTCCACTCCTTAAGTATAGGCTATGCATATATGATTTTCTTACAAATAGTATGGAAAAGGGAGGGAAAGATTAACTTTAAGTGGAAAAACCTGGCAAACACTACCTCAGCCAGGTGATAAAGGTTAACGTCAGTAGTGGTAAGTCATGTTGACAGCATGTATCTTGATACGTGGTGAAAATGATGCTTTACCTCTGTGGTCCTCCTCCTCCAAACCCAGAACTCCAATCTAATCATGAGAAAAACACTGAGCAAATCCCAGTTGAGGGATCCTTCTAGGAAATATCTGACCAGTACTCCTCCGAACTGTAAAGTCATCAGAAACAAGGACAGTTTGGGAAACTGTCATAGCCATGAGGGGCCTAAAAAGCCATGAGCACTAAATGTTTCATGGTATCCCGGATTGGATCCTGGAATAGTCAAAGGACATTAGGTAAAAAGCAACAAACAAAACAAAACAAAATCTGAATCAAGCATGACCTTTAGTTAATAATAATGCATCAATATGGGCTCACTAGCTGTAACAAACGTACCATATTAACATGATGTTAATCGTAGAAAAAACTGGGTGTGGAGTATATGGGACTCTCTGTACTATCTTTGTGATTTTTATGCAAATTTCAGACTGTTCTAAAATAAAAAATTTATTAAAAAAAAAAAAAACCGAAGCCATTACTTAGGTTGACTAAATTGACCAAATATACATATAGACAACATACAGATAAATATATAGATCTATAGACGCATACACACACACTTGTTTATATGAATGTATATTATTCAAAGATGAATACAACTCCATAAATGCTTAATTTTTTTTTTTTTTTTTTTGAGACAGAGTCTCACTGTGTCACCAGGCTGGAGTGCAGTGGCACAATCTTGGCTCACTGCAACCTCTGACTCCCTGGTTCAAGTAATTTTCCTGCCTCAGCCTCCTGAGTAGCTGGGATTACAGGCACGCGCCACCACGCCCAGCTAATTTTTGTATTTCTAGTAGAGACGGGTTTCTCCATGTTGGCCAGGATGGTCTCGATCTCCTGAGCTCATGATCTGCCTGCCTTGGCCTCCCAAAGTTCTGAGATTACAGGTGTGAGCCACCATGCCCAGCCCTAAATGCTTAAATTTTTTGAGACATAACTGGGCCATCAGTAACCACTAAAGACTATCTTCCCTGTACGCTCAATTGAAAAAGTTGGACCTTGCCCAGTAGCTCACAAAGCTGATTTTGAGGTAGCCTGAATCCTAACAAGGAAGAAACTATTGTAGCAGTGAATTCCTGAATTAGAACTGGAACCATCCCTTCAACTGTAACCCTCTAGAGCAACAGAAATATAAGGCAAGTCACACATGTGATTTTAAATGTCCTTGTAGCAGCATTTTGTAAAGTTTTTCAAAATAAAAAACTTCAAAGTTAAGAGAAACAAGTAAAAGTAAAAAACGTTAAAGTTAAGAGAAACAAGTGAAACAAGTGAAATTAATAATTTTTTAGTTTTAATACTATGTAACCGCATATATCTAAAATGTTATCATTTCACAATGTAGCAACAGCCACATTTCAGGTGCTCAATAGCTACATGTAGATATTACAGCTCTAGAGCCAAATATATTTTAAGCAAACCACAGTATATCATGAACAAAAGCCAACTTTTCTGAATTATTTCACTGCAACCACCTTGTAAAGTCAAGAGACAATCATAGAAGTGTGTTTATGCCTTCATCCACATGTGGCTAAGTCTAGATCGTCTAGACAATCCTCCAGGGCTTGGCATAACTAATCCACTAGACTCAGGTATTTCCTTCCGGAAAGGACACCTGCCTTGTCCGACTCCATTTTCACTTCTCTCCTCTGACTGCCCCCGCTGGGATCCTGAGTTCAAAGCCCACTTCCAAATTCATATCTAAAATGCCCTAATCACTTATCTCCTTTCAAATGTGTTCATCAAGAGAAACTGACCTAATTCTAGTCTAGGGACAGAAAGGAAGCAAGAATTGAAGTGTAAGATTTAAGACTTCAATTAACATGACAAAGTCTGAAGATCGGGGTCCTGGCTAATCTTACCAGCTGCTGTCTTCAGCAGCAGCAGTAATATCATTAATGGCTAGTATATCATGCATTTTCTGTGTAAGAACTGTGTTAGTGTGTTACATGCTTTATTTCACTGATTTTTACATTACAAGGTTGAAATTATTACTCTGTCATCCCCATTCTACAGATGGAGGAGACAGGCCTAGAGAGGCTAAGCAATTGTCCATGACTGCACATCCAGTAAGTGGCAGAACTAGGGTTCTAAACAGATCTGATGTCATGTCTGAGTCTGAATCATTTTGCTGTAATACTTTCTTGGTACAATTCTGAGGACAGCCATAAAGTGACAGGATTCACAACAGATCATTATCTCTCTGTGAATGGTAAAGTAGGCAACGAATTGCAAAAAGATTACCTTGTTTAAGATTCTTCAGGAAGCCTACTTCATGTAACAGAATCTTTGCACCAGAGGAAAACATTCCCCACTTAAGAATTCACTCCCATCACTAGAGGAAAAGGAACTTCACAATAAAGTACTAACTGTAGAGTTTCTGCTCATCCCTTTTCCTTACTTTCCCACAGAACCATAATAATTTAAAAAAAATTTTCAAATATACTGCCATAAGGGTATTAAGAAAGAACTCACCCATCTCAGTTCAATTGCTAAAATTAGTTAAGATTCAAACATTTTAAGAGCAAAATCTCTTTATTGTTTAAAAAATATCACAGAGTAATCGATTTCTTTCTTAAAATAAAAGTTTTAAATGTTCACTCTTCTGTTCTTTTTGGAAGCAACACTTTAATACATTGTAACATGCACAGCACAAAGTTCATTTCAATAGATCTACCCACTCTACTTGAATTTAAGTAAGTTATTATGTTGGGGGAATGAACTGCTTTGGCTGGAAAGTTTGCTCCAATCTTTATCCCTTTTAACTCAAGTAAATTATAGTTCACCTCCTCTGGGTCACTTTTAGCTGAACACTGCACTTGCTAATGATGCCCAGAGAGAGATTATACTTACTTGTCATCAAACTATTTTTGCCATGGTTATATATATTAATGTCTGTTAATCTACATACATACATCTGAAATTCATAACTACATGGATATATTTTTCTTCTTTTTCTATTTATCAATTGGAAATAGATTATAAAAGGGGCAAGCACAAGTCATTATTAAGAAGGCAACCACTGTATTTTTAAGAATTATGATTAGGCCAGGTGCGGTGGCTCACGCCTGTAATCCCAGCACTTTGGGAGGCCGAAGTGGGCGGACTGCGTGAGCCCAGGAGTTTGAGGCCAGCCTGGGCAACATGGCAAAACTCCATCTCTACAAAAAATATAAATAAATAAATCCAAAAAATATCAGCCAGGCACAGTGACTTGTGCCTGTAGTCCCAGTTACTTGGGAGGCTGAGGTGGCAGTAGCCTTGAGCCGGGAGGGAGAGGTTGCAATGAGCTGAGATTGCACCATTACACTCCAGTCTGGGCGACAGAGCAAGACCCTGTCTCATAAAGAAAAAAAAAAAAGAATTATGATTATTCAATAATACAAGTCAGTAAGCATTTTTCCAGAGCCAGCAACGCAGTCTCCTTTCAATTGTAATGGAGCTCCTGTGTTTGGGCCTTACATAATACTACAGCTAAGGAGAGGCACAGTTTTTTTTAATTTATTTATTTGTTGAGATGGAGTTTCGCTCTTGTCGCCCAGGCTGGAGTGCAATGACGCAATCTCGGCTCATCGTAACCTCTGCCTCCCGGGTTCAAGCGATTCTCCTGCTTCAGCCTCCTGAGCAGCTGGAATTATAGGCACGTGCCACCACACCGGGCTAGTTTTGTATCTTTAGTAGAGACAAGGTTTCTCCATGTTGGTCAGGCTGGTCTCGAACTCCCGACCTCAAGTGATCTGCCCGCCTCAGCCTCCCAAAGTTTTGGGATTATAGGCATGAGCCACTGCGCCCCACCCACAGTTTTATTTTTAAGGTACTGAATTCAAACAGTTTCCTTTTATGTGTTAAGAATTGTTACATTAAAATATAAAGGTAAGAAAAAAATTGTAACACGATCTGTTTTCTTGGAAATAGTTTTTACAACTTTGCATGCAAGGATGATTTTGTTACCTTGTAAAACAGCTTCCTAATACAAAAGCTAATAACCCAAAGAAATGTTTCTACTGCTAAAACAATTACAATTAAAAATGAGTAAAAGTCTAACTGGAACCACAAGTCCTGATACTCTGAGGCTCTGGGACTCAATTCAAAGGAAGTAGTCTCCAACAATAACAAAAATCAAGATGATCTCCGGCAGTGGAGAAAAGCAGAACTGAAGAGAAGAGGCGAGGTGATGTATCATGAAGAGGTGAGGCCATCAGCCACTTTCGACACAAAAATCTCTGAGGCAGCAGAGCTTGGTGGTATATACTACCTTGGTTCTCTCCTCTTGTTCCCTTACTTGGACTCATAAACCTCTTTAAGACATCATCCATCTCCTCCAGAACTAACTGGGGACTTCAGGAGATGAGTGGGGTGTAAGTTCAGAGATCCTGGCTTCAAGCAAATATCCCTATTAACAGAAAATAGGTGAGGGGAAGAAAAACAAAGAAATAAGGGGAAAAAATTACTTATAAACACGTACGTTTTGGGGGAAGTAGGGAAAGGGAAAGAGGAATGACAACTTAGGTCCGGGAGAAATTACTGCTAGTACCAGGACAACTGGGCAAGTGAAGTGCCCACCAATCCGAAGATTAATGAGCGCATCCCCCTTTCTACACTTTATATCCTGGAGCTAGGGTAAGGACAAGCCTAGCAGCCAGATGATGGTTCAGTTTCCCTAACAAAACTAAACAAAAATGTAAAATCCTTTTCTGTGATTAACTACTCAAATCTGTAGAGAAAGATAATCCCCGAAACAACATTTTCCAAACCGAAGTTACAAAAGATCATATTTATATTCACCTGCTCATTCACTTATTTTTCTGAGCCCCTAATAAGTAAGCACCAAGCAAATCAGAGCCAGCTCCCACCTTCACAAAGGTGACAGTCTAGCATAGAAAATCAGATGTGCTAAAACACAAAAGCAAACCCAAAAACAAAAACACTTCCAGATGGGAGATGTGAATTTTTTTAAGTGTGAAAAACTATCTTGTACCAACTTTGACATAAAACTGCGTTATACAATAAATCCCCAAGACGGATGAGAAACAAGAAATGGGGATGGAGGGTATGAAAAATACTAATGCTAATACAGTAACTAACAACACCAAAGGGGCTTTAAATATGTTTTTTAAATTTAATCTACCTAACAACCCCATGAGAGAAGTACAATTTTCCCCCATTTACTAAGAAAAGTTGAAAGAGACTAAGCAGTCTGCTTAAGAGGCACAACTTTTATTTTATTTTATTTTATTTTTATTTATTTGAGACGGAGTTTCACTCTTGTTGCCCAGGCTGGAGTGCAATGGCGAGATCTCGGCTCACTGCAACCTCTGCCTCCCCAGTTAAGAGGCACAACTTTTAAGTGACAGTGGTGGGATTTGAATCTAGGCACCCTGATTCTTACCTCTATTTTGCCGCATATAATTATAACAATATTATTACTAACACAACAACGCCGCTGTAGATTGTAGATCCATCAACTACGTACTTTCATTCATTTTCTTTGAATACTCACATCTCTAATTAACAAACGAAAACATTAGGACTCTTAAGACGTTAAGAAACGTTTCCAGGTTATACAAGTTCCAAGGGAGTGAAGTCGGGATTCGAACTCAGATGACTCAGATTCCGAAGGCTCTTTTCACGGCACCCCACACCCGAACTTGACTCTTTACCCTCAACCAAGGCAAGCCCTACCCCTCCGGGGAACAGCCAGCACCACCCACTCCAGCCTCGCGCCTCACAGACACACTTGTTCGGGCGGCGTTCCACCGCCCGCACCCTCCCCGCGCTCCCCAGCACCCTCGCCCAGTCGGGCAGAGCTCTCACCAGGCGGGAGTCGTGGGACCCTCGCAATCTTGCTGGTGATCTCTGCAGTGAGCACCGCGAAGTCCTGCTCGTAACCTTCGAAGTCGGACGACATGACGGCTCCGGAACGAGTGGCCCAGGCCAAAGCCTAGGTCAGGGAAACGGCCTCGAGGGGCAGCGAGGGGCGCCGCGGCTTAGGAACCCCGGGAGGTGCCCCCGAGAGCAGAACGGAGAACCGGGAACAGCTCTCAACCCAGTCGCTTCCTGGTTGTTCGTCGCGATCTCGGTTCTCCGAAAATTGGGTTGCGTGCGTGCTTTATTTTCCGCTCCGTCTTTAAGATAATTAAGTTCGCTAAGGAAAAGCGCCCCAATTAGTGGCCCCCCCAAAAAAGGTATGAAAATATGCAGGTTCTGAGGGATCACTAGGAGAGGTTTTTTTTCCCCTTCGTGTTCTGGGAATCGGCTCCGGATCCCCACGCTACAGGTCACAGGAACTTGCTTCCGGAGGGAAGTTTGAGGCGGCGAACCTCCGGAAGTGACAGTAACGGAGACTGCGCAGGGGTCCTGAGCGGGAGAGTCGCGACGAGGGCGCTGGTCGAGAGGCATTCGGCTTGTAGCAGGTCCCGCACTCCAACCTTTCGCGGCCAGGGTTTGCTCTCTGCTTGTCCTGGACTGAGGTGCCCATGACGGAGTTATCCAAGGAGGAAAAAATCTGTTCCGGGTGAGCCCAGGCCGCCCCGGATATGCGATGGCTGAAGAGCGGACACCAGGGACCACACTGAGGTGGGAGTCAAGGCAGGGAATATAAGCAGGATTTTGGTGGTCTTTGCCCCCCCAGAGTAGGAGCCGGCCCTCCTGAATGTTGAGACCGACCTGGCTTACTAGGATATTTCTTCCTTGGGTGAGGATTTATTTCTAAACCCTGTGCTCGATGACTCGGGCGGGAAACTGAGGCACAAGTCAACAGCGTCTGCTCCGTGGCAGTCTGTATTATCTATGTAGCTCAGATCTTCTTCCAGATCTTCGGATCCTGTCCAGGCAGAGATGCCCTTTCACAAATCTCCCCCGAGCTCGCCGTCCTGCCTTCCGTTTCCCTCGCTCCAGGAGGCACTTCCTCTTCTTTCTTCCCTGGAATCTTCTAATTCGGGTTCTTCTCCTGTACTCTTTTGGTCATAATTTCACACACATCACACACATTCTCGCTGTCTCTCTTTCCTTCCTTTCCTGGCGTGCTCTCTTTGCTTTCACTCTCGCTCCTTTACTTTTGGGCCAGATTGACTGTTCTCTTGATGTTTGGGTGGCGGGATAGAGGGGAGACTGCAGGCAAATGGCATAGACCATGTCTGACTCACACTTGGCTTAATTCAAGACTTTAGAATTTCATAAAGGGAGTTCATTGACTTGCCTTCTATTCTGGTTCACCCGTTTGTGACCTTGGTCTAATCACTCAGCCTCTCTCAGCCAATTTCTATTCTGTGAAGAATTCGGAAACCGAATTAGATCAACTCTAAGGTCCTGGTTGTCAGTTCTAAAATTCTTTGTCTTCTCAAACTATTCACTAAGCGTTGGATGGTGACAGTCCCCTGAGAAGCTGAAAAGGAATAAAAAGAACTATTTTGGAATCATGTATCCAGTTTGCATACCATTCAAACTTGTACCGTATTTTGGATAAGTTAAAAGTAATTCTTTTTGCCATTTGACAAGATATGCATCCCAAAGTGTAGTGCACTTGTGAGATGCTGTGCTGTAGGTGTTTATTGTAGTTAACAAGTATGGTATGTAATAAACCATTTTTTGCGGGGTTTTTTGTTTTTTCGTTTTGTTTTGTTTTGTTTTTAACTGAACTTTCCTATTTTTGTTTTCTTTAGGTTGGGTTTGAGACCAAGATACTGGATTCTCCTAGTTAAGATAAAGAGCTTTGGGTGCCCGACAGTGAAAATGGTGTAATCTGCGTAACAGTTCACAGCTTGAAGGCATGACAGTTAAAGAACACACATGGACTTGTGGCACATGGAAATGTGCACACAGAAAAAGGACATCTATAATTCTTTAAAAGTAGGAAGGCGTTCTTCCTCGCCAAAATGGGTACATTCTGTTCAGTTATCAAGTTTGAAAATCTCCAAGAATTAAAGAGACTGTGTCACTGGGGTCCCATCATAGCCCTCGGTGTTATAGCAATATGTTCTACAATGGCCATGATTGACTCAGTGTTGTGGTATTGGCCCTTACATACAACTGGAGGAAGTGTGAATTTCATCATGTTGATAAATTGGACTGTCATGATTCTTTATAATTACTTCAATGCCATGTTTGTCGGTCCGGGTTTTGTCCCTCTGAGGTGGAAACCGGTAAGAAAGATTCTGTAAGACAATGAACTTTAATGATAATCACCTATTTGGTTTTTGCCTTATTTGCTAACAAATAATACCAAACACAGCCTACTGTTTGTTCTCATAGAGACTAAGTGTATTACTCTAATCACTGATCACTTAGGCTCGGAGACTTTATTTCATATCTGTTTGAACAAATTGATCCAAAATAGCATTTTCCAAAGCAATTTTATTGAATATTTGTTCTCCTTTAAAAAAAAGATGGAGGTGGGGTGGGTTCATGGTCAAAAGTTTAGGAAACATCACATGTCATGCACAGTGAGGCTTGGCTGTAGGACCTTTTTTCATGTAATACTTTTAACATCCCTTAGAACTGAGAAAAACGCTTTAGAAACTGCTGGTTTAAATCATAAAGTTTTAAAATCATTGCACTGAAAATTTAGCATTGAGAAGTATAGTCCAAATCCATTTATAGTTTAAAAACTACTGGGAAGTTTATGCTTCTGAATGTCCATGTTTCCTGCTAAGGGACGTCACCTGACGGCTTGTCAGAAAGGCAGAATCTTGGGCTCTACTTCAGACCTACTGAATCAGAACCTTTATTTTAATAAAGTGTCCAGGTGATTCTTAGGTATATTAAAGTTTGGGAAACACTGGTGTATATCGTGTGCTGTGTACTATTCAAAATGAGTACAGAGAAGGGCCAGACACAATTTGAATTCTGAAAGAGCTTATAACCTAAGCAAGAAACAAACGCACTTGTGCAAATCACTAAACTATTAAGTAGAATGTGATGGGTGCTGTTAAAGTTAGAAGAATTGAGCATTTTCAGCTGGGGACCTGAGGGAGGAGTGGGTATTTCCAAAGGAGATGGGGAAGAGGGCGTGCAGGTTGAGAGAATGGTGGGGGCACATATTCAGAAGCAATGGACAGCCCTGTGTGGCTGGGGAAAGACTATGTAGTGCAGAGACAGCTGAAACAAAGGCAGATCGTGATGGTCTGAAATACATGAGAAATTGTAGACCATGGAGAGTGTTAGGGGTTTTCAGGCAGAGTCTGACACGGTCAGAGTTGGGTTATAGGAATGTTATTTTGACAATACATGGTTTGTGCTAAAGAAAAACTACAGTAAAGGAAACTAGTTAGGAAGTGATTAAAGTGATAAAAATGATTAAAATGGCTCAAGAAAGGGGTAGTGACAGGGGTAATGTCAAGGAGGGAGCAGATTTCAGTAAGAGTATCAACTCATGCTTAACTCCTCCCTCTAAAATACCTGCCAAGTTGTCAGCTGCCTTTTTCTAACTCCTCCATCCGCTAAGAATTGGGGTAAGTAGAACCAACTGTGACATTGAATTTAGATGGAGCACAGGGAAGAAACATTTAAAAGGACTTCTGCGTAATTGGGAAAGTGATGCTGCTCTTACCAGAAAATTGTTATATAAAAATATAAAATATTCTTATATATCCTCAAATAAGAGGACTGGAAGTGCAAGTTAAGATTCCCTCCTTCCCCTGTCTCCCATAAAAGAAAATCATACCTTAGGAATCATACTTGGGTTCAAGTATCTGATGCATTTTTGTTTCTGTTTTGCTGCCAAGGAAATTTCTCAGGATACCATGTATCTCCAGTATTGTAAAGTCTGCCAAGCATACAAGGCACCACGTTCACATCACTGCAGAAAGTGTAACAGGTACCTGTCTTTCTTGCTGTTCAGAGAGGATTGATCAACTAATTACTAATGTTTTCATTGTTCCTTCTACTACATTAGTGCTACTTCTATTCACTGCAAGGTTGCCATATTATAAAAAATACTGTCAAAATACTTGTATCCATAATCGCCATTTTATACTTAAATTATCCAGATAATGAATAGATTTCATTCTTCTTTGTTACAAGTGAAAAGCTTTTCTGGAAAAATACAGATTTACTTTGCCTCTTGTCCTGCGAGAACAAGGAGAAAATTATACTTTAAGTTTGTTTCCAGATATCAAGATTAATTGTGTTAGTCAGCTGCCATCTGGCCTAACTTTAGAATTGTTCTGAGTCTAAATTATAAGGGAGATCTGCTTTCCCCATGACTTATTGACAAACATTTACACTGTATACAAATCTAATAATCCAGGTGCCTGTTATCACAAATGTTTTAATATCAAAAACTTAATCAGAAGAAAACTATTAAAAATGTGAAATAATCTGTGACCTTTTTTAATGAACAGCTGTAATCACTGATTAGTAAGAAATTTAGAGAACTGTTGAAAGGAAATGAAGTTTTATTTGAGGCCAGAACATTGTCTTCTATCAACAGTAAGGAACAGATGCACGGCAAGACTTTGCTTATTATACCATATCTTATATTCTGGAGTTTGCTTGCTTAGCTCAGAGATCCATTAGCTAAAGGATACTATGAGAACAGGAAGGAAGTTACATGTGTCTGTTTGAGTCCATTAACCCCAATGGAGGTTTATAAGGGATTTGTTGAGTCTGCTGTAGGTCACTTAGGTCACTGCACTTACAAGCTGGAAGAAAACCAGGAACCATGCTCATTTCTTTCTAAGGAGCATTATAAAGAGACCCTCTTTCAGTGGGTCTCCTGACTTCTTTAAACAGATACTTGTAGCTGACATCTTTTCCTCAGAAGCTGTTAGAAAGCCTGCCCTTTCCTGTGCTGTTCAGAATTTAAAAGGAGTCACTGTTCATAATTGTGTAAAAGCTCATAAAGATTTTTCTTCCTGTTCCATGAAGTATAATTCTCCCATAGCTCATGGACATGCTGGATTCCTATTTGCTTGATCTTTTGAAGACCAAAGTTATTTGAAGTAGACAGGATTTTCTGCCTCATGTTTCATGTAAATTTTTCTTGTTAGATGTGTGATGAAGATGGACCATCACTGTCCTTGGATCAACAACTGTTGTGGTTACCAAAATCATGCTTCGTTCACACTGTTTCTCCTTTTAGCACCACTGGGTTGTATCCATGCTGCTTTCATTTTTGTGATGACTATGTACACACAGCTTTATAATCGGGTAAGTGAAAATGAAAATGTTTTGTTATAAAATCATCCATGCAAGATTAAATGGTAGTTATCAACATTTAAGAGTTTCATTTGGAAATATGCTTTCTGTGATTTAGTTGGGGAAATAGAACTTTGTTTTACTGATATATCGGTTCCTTTTTAGAAAGCATTAAAACTTAAATTTTGAGATGAGGATAGATTATTTCTTCTGAAAACTTACCTTACATGCTTTAGATGAAGCTGATAAATATTTTAATACTTTATATGTAATTTGTTAGACTTCAAACTTAATAGTTATGGAAAGAATAGTGAGAAGAAAGACAACACTAGTGCTTCCTACTTCCATCCCATTCATGTGGCAAGTTGTAGTTCTTTGTTCATTTCTGATTCTAGTGCCCTGGAAGGTGGCTCATGGAGCAGATACATACCATAAAATATAAACAGATTAAACCAGCAAGAGATCAAGTTGATTTATGGGCAAGTAGTCATGAGATAAAGGTCAGGGGACACAAACAAAACTCCCTAAAGAGGCCTCGAAAGTGAACGAGAAACACACACCTGATGGGACTGTCAAACTGTAGAGTCTGTCTTTTGGGGAGGGGACAGCCCATATTTGATCTGCAAGCTTTTGATGTTTGGAAAATCTAGCCCAGAACAATCTGAAAATCTGGATTCTTATGTGAAATCTCTTGATTTTTAAATGTTGGCACCTAATTCTGAATGTTGAAACTTTATGCAGGCCAGGCAGCACACATCTGTGGCCATATTTGGCCTGCATTTTATCAGTTCTTCACCACTGTTTGTAAAACACGAGGGAAGAAACTACTGAATCCTAGGCAGCGCTTGTCACCGTGGAAGAATACTGCAGCGTAGAATAGCAAGGAGAAGAGAGAAGACATAGTTCTGGTTTAGATTAGTGTCTAGTGTTGTCTATGCATGTTGATGTTGGTAAGGTCTCCTTGACACTTACTGAGGAAACAACAACAATGAAAAGTAACATTTGAGAAAACTAAGAATGATACCCTGCACATCGGTCTGAGCTCGTTACAATATTAATTAAAAATAGCTGGCCGGAGCAGTGGCTCACGCCTGTAATCCTAGCACTTTGGGAGGCTGAGGCAGTGTGGTTCACAAGGTCAGGAGTTCGAGAGCAGCCTGGCCAATCTGGTGACACCCTGTCTCTACTAAAACTACAAAAAATTAGCCAGGTGTGATGGTACACGCCTGTAGTCCCAGCTACTCAGGAGGCTGAGGCAAGAAAATCGCTTGAACCCGGGAGGTGGAGGTTGCAGTGAGTCAAGATCACGCCACTGCACTCCAGCCTGGGCGACAGAGTGAGACTCCGACTCAAATAAATAAATAAAATAAAAATAGCTGTGTTTGCTTTGGCCACAGGGCCATGTTGTCATCTCTTTGATCAAGTTATTTTACATGTCACAGTAGAGTCTGACCAGTTACCATAACCAAATATTCTGTGTGTGTGCTGTTGTTGCTGTGATAGCTCTCCTTTGGGTGGAACACAGTGAAGATTGACATGAGTGCAGCCCGGAGAGATCCTCTTCCAATTGTTCCATTTGGATTAGCTGCATTTGCTACCACCTTGTTTGCCTTGGGATTAGCTTTAGGAACAACCATAGCTGTTGGGATGTTGTTTTTTATCCAGGTAAGCATCTCAGTTACCTCTAGTCAAAAGTGTCAAGTTGTTGGGACTGATTGAACAAGAAAGAGATAAAGACTGTATTTAAGTGTGCAGTATGAAATGGAAATTATTTTTGCGTATTTCATTTAGGTAACTAATCTCCTGTGTATTCTTCAGATAATTTTGATTTAATTTTGCCAGAATTTCTAGGTATTGATTTAGTTTTTCAAATGTTAACTTGGAGTTAGGCAAGTTCTGGAGCACTTCAAAATTGAGAGAGCACTTCTCACCTGTGCGGTCTCTCTTGCTCTTCACCTCCACCCCAATAGAGGAGTCCGACAGATGATTAATTCATTGATTCTCAAAAAGGTTAAGTGACTTACCCAATGTCACCCATTCATATACTTGGTAAACATTAATGTTATTTTATAATAGTATCTATTTAATAATAGCAGTAATCATAATATAGCTAACATTTATTGAGCACTTATTATGTGTAAGGCACTGTTTTAGGCACTTTACATGTATTAGCTCATTTAATCTCCGTAACAGCCCTATGATAAAGATGCTATTTAATGCCTACTCTGATGAATCATTCTGCTAATTTCTGAGGCTACAAAAATGATAATGAAGAGGTAGCTGCCCTTAGGAACTGACAGTTAATATTAAACAGTTAATCCAGGGCCATATGTCATAGATTTATGTGCACAGTGCTATGAGAGCACAGAGGAGGACCTGGCTCTGAAGGGACCAAAAACCTTTTTTTTTTTTTTTTTTTTTTTTTGAGATGGAGTCTCACTCTGTCGTCCAGGCTAGAGTCCAATGGTGCGAACTCAGCTCACTGCAACCTCCGCCTTCCGGGTTTAAGCAGTTCTCTGCCTCAGCCTCCCAAGTAGCTGGGATTACAGGCGCCTGCCACCACACCCGGTTAATTTTTGTGTTTTTAGTGGAGACAGAGCTTCACCATCTTGGCCAGGCTGGTCTTGAACCCCTGACTTTGTGATCCACCTGCCTCGGCCTCCCAAAGTGCTGGGATTATAGGCGTGAACCACTGCGCCCAGCCCAAAAACCATTCTTATGACTTATTGCATTCACGTAATTCTTTCATTGATTCATTGAAGGCCTACTATGGGCCAGGTATTATCCACTAGGCCCTTGGAATAGAATGAGGACTCCTGGGCCAAGGCTGTTTATTTTTGTTGTTGTTGTTTGTTTGTTTGTTCGTTTGTTTTGAGACGGAGCCTGACTCTGTTGGCCCAGGCTGGAGTGCCATGGCACGATCTCAGCTCATTGCAGCCTCCGCCAAGGCTGTTTCTAACATACTACACTGTCTCTCTGAAGGCACAGCCAGACTTTAAGGGAACTCTTGGTTTTAAAATAATCTGGTTTTGTTTATACTTTATTATCGTCTACTAGCCTAGGACCAAATTCTTTGAAAAATTTTCCCCAATGCCTCTAATTTAGAATCATATTAGAAATAAACTAAGATCCTATAATATAAAAGCCTGTATATGTGGAATCAGTCATACCTAGGAAAATCAAATAATAGAATAAAGACTGAATACATTCATTATTTTTAAGGCAAGTGAAATATTGAGGTTGACTGAAATGAGTCACTGTTACTTCTCATAAATAGATTAATCATAAATTTAAAGTTAGTTAAAAATAATGATAAAAGATTTTAATAGCAAATTACAAGTAAGCACTGATTAAATGGATTATATCAGTGTTTTATTAATACTCGCAAAACCTTGCTCTGAAAATAGTACTTATGACATGAAGTTTGATTACCATACTAGATTCAGATTTGATTATGGATAGGTGTAATCATTGTTTCAGAGAGGTACTGTGGTGCAGTAGTTAAGAACGAGGACTTCGGAGTCAGATGGCTGACGTGGTAATTGTGGTACTTAACCTCTGTTTTCCTTGGTATCTTTATGGAATGGAGTAATAAAAGCTGTCTCAGAGAATTATGAATATGATAATCTTAAAGAAACCAAGGTCACATTATTAAATTTTACTATCATTTAATTTCCAGATGAAAATAATTCTCAGAAACAAAACTTCTATTGAGTCATGGATTGAAGAGAAGGTAAGTTTTAATTGTTTCTTCAATATTAAAAAAGTATATTAATAAAGGACTGGCAAAGTCCTCAATGTTAATAAAGTCTGTTAATAGACCGGATTAACGAAAAGTGCCTGAAAGTGAAAACATGGCTGCCAAATGGCTACCATAAGTCATTTGCATGCCACATAAAAGGTGAATATAGGAAACATTTTTGTTCGTTCTATAACTCCCACAGAAATGTGCCTCTCATACACCCTGAGTGGTTACAGAGGCCTAAGCCACACGTCAAACCATCTGTTCGTTCTCTCTTAGACTAGAGGAGAAAGCAACCCATTTGGAAAGGAGCTTCCACCCTACCAAGCTGCCATCAAGTTTTTCTCAATGTTTTAGACATTCAATGAAGCTCCTAACATTTAGCTCATCACAGACCTCACAGCCTCCAATACTTCATGCTGTCCATTGTGATTCTAGCGTGAAACACAAATCTGACTACCCTGCTCCCTGTTTAAAACTTCTCAGAGCCTCACCATTCCTGTGGCAGGGATTGAAACCCACATACCTGCAGGGTCTGGGCAGATAACGTCCATGAAGGGGAGCAAGCCTGTATACCAAAGAGTTGCCTGGCAGACCAAGCTGATTGTTGCCAGAGGGGAATATTCACAATTTCCAAATTACAAAATAGGGAGAAGAATAGCATCGTTTTATATCTTTACAAATCTCTTTAGTGTCTGACTTAAGAGAAGACAGTTGGATTCTCACTTCTGCATTCAGTCTGTTGAGATGTATTGCTTCGATTGAAGTATGTGAAGATCCAGCCTCACACAGATAAGTAGGTAGAAAAGGATAGAGTATTTTAATAGGCCTTTTACATGATAATAGTGGATGTTCTTCCATATTACATTGAAAACTTGACAAGTGATATTTCTTATCAGTAAGATTTGTATACCTTTTTATTTTAAAACTCATCAGCCTATCTTGCTCTTTGAATGAATCTTTTACCAGTATGTGGTTTTATGTAACATCAGGCATTGGTCATTTGGGAGATACTGATTTACGGGGTTATGTAGATTTTCCAAACGTTAAACACCTTTCGTTATACAATATCCCAAAACTGCATTCACTTATGTCAATATATTAGTTTTATAAGAAAAAAATCCTTAAGTATTGGAAAGCTGTCAAGCTCACAGTGGTAGATGCAAGTTTTTTTGTTTTTTTTTTTAATTCTAATATGCATTTGAAAGCCTTATTTTTTTATTATCAACCCATACTGTCAGTCAGTTCCCTTAAAGTGACTGCCTGACTGTTCATTTTGGAGAAAATGTTCACCAAGTACTAAAGTCCAAATAACCTTAGTTTGCTACATTACTCATTCTTTCAAGTAAAAATAGTGTTACATTAAAAAAGCTGGCTCTACAGCTTTTGTTACCTTACAGCTTAACGACTGTTTTCCTTGAGATGATCATTCTACTTGGGCACGCTTTATGTATACTTCTCATTTTGTCACACAGACTGTTAAAAATAAAGAACATCTCCTTGAGAATTGAGATTTAATGTTTAAAAATAACTTTTACTGCTTCATCAAGGACGTTCTTACGTGAAATTGCTCATAATGACTACCAACACAGTTTGGTGCCACTGCCTTGGTTTCTGCTAAGATGCCAACAGTTTTATTCACCATTGCAAATGTCAACACAACGAAAAGACAAATGACATTTCAGTGTTATTATGAAAATAGCTTGGCCTTAATGACTAGCAAGAAAAAGTCTTGAAAACTCAAAGTGATCTTCAAAGCATGCTTTGAGAGCCACTGATGTACAGGTTTTAGGTGTGAGCTTCTTAGCTTCTACATAAATAAGACCTTTTATGACTTCTTTTTTTGTTTTTTGGCGACGGAGTCTCACTCTGTTGCCCAGGCTGGAGTGCAGTGGCACAATCTTGGCTCACTGCAACCTCCACCTCCTGGGTTCAAGTGATTCTCCTTCCTTAGCCTCCCAAGTAGCTGGGATTAAAAGATGTATGCCGCCACGCCCAGCTAAGTTTTGTATTTTTAGTAGAGACAGGCTTTCACCATGTTGGCCAGGCTGGTCTCAAACTCCTGACCTCAAGTAATCCACCCATCTCGGCCTCCCAAAGTGCTGGGATTACAGGCATGAGCCACTGCACCCAGCCGACTTCTTTTTATCTACTTCTCCTGCCTCATTTCCTATCCTTCTCTACACTGTCTGTCACACTTGATACTAAATTACTCATAGTTTGTACATCTTATGCTGCTGTATCCTTGCACATGTTGTTCCCTCTGCCTAGAATGCTCTTCACTCTCGTTTTGCCTGATTTCTTCCTTCTCAAGACTTAGTTAAGGTATTGTTTCTCCCAAGGACCCTTCCTGGACATTCCCTAGACTTGGCTAAGTACTTTTTGTTTCCTTTGTTCCCTTTTCCCATAGCATCTACCACACCCCTTCGTCACCTTTTAACACACAATATTGATAGAATCCTAACTTCATGGAGTGTTTCTGTTAGGCAAAGACATGTCTTAGTCATTTTATAAATTACTCTTATATTTACCAGTTTTTCTTTGTAAATAGCCTAGATCTCTGTTCTTTGAAATTCAGTCCATTTTGAAGACTCTGAAGCTTTTGTTTATAAAAAAGAAAAAAATTATTCTTTACTTTCTGGGGAGGATGAATTTATATAATTTAGTAGATTCATATGCATTATAGTTTAATAATTATTTTACTAAATAGTTAACTTTCATATCACTTAACAGATAATTGCAATAACATTTTCCATAAAACATTGTCCCCTGATAATCAAATATTTCAAAATATCATTTCTGATAAGCATAATAAATATATTGACATTAGATTAACATTTTTTTTTATTATTTTTGCTAATGACCAAGGCTCCTTATAAACCGATGCTACATTTAGAAATTACTTCAGATGAGACTGAGTATGCTCAGTGGTATGGCCATACACTAGAAATTATTTCCGAATTGGCACTTTATTGCTGAGTAAAAAATTCAAACAAATGACCATATTAAATTTATAGGAAATTTCTAGAAATTACCAGGTACTATCTACAACAAATTTGAAGGGTTTGTACACTTATTGTTAAAATAAATAATGTATCTTTGTACCACTAGGTGTCAGTGGAACTTAAGAAATCCAAAGCCAGTTTATTTCCTTAAGTTAAAGCTAACAGTTTAAATGCGTGGAATATAATTTATGCAAGCTGAATAGTTATGTACATGCATAATATGTACATATAAATGCATATATAAATGAGTATGTATACATGTGTGATAGTATAAAAAAGAAAGAAGAGGCCGGGCGCGGTGGCTCAAGCCTGTAATCCCAGCACTTTGGGAGGCCGAGACAGGCGGATCACAAGGTCAGGAGATCGAGACCATCCTGGCTAACACGGCGAAACCCCGTCTCTACTAAAAACACAAAAAATTAGCCAGGCGAGGTGGCGGCGCCTGTGGTCCCAGCTACTCGGGAGGCTGAGGCAGGAGAATAGCGGGAACCCGGGAGGCGGAGCTTGCAGTGAGCTGAGATCCGGCCACTGCACTCCAGCCTGGGCGACAGAGCGAGACTCCGTCTCAAAAAAAAAAAAAAAAAAAGAAAGAAAGAAGATCTCCTGTATATACCTGCTAGCTTTAAAAAATGTTTTTCATAAAACAACTCTCCTATTACACTTTTCCTGGCCATTCCCATGGGCATCACTGCCACCCAGGATACAACTGTTACTTTCTGATACAACTGTTACATTCTGATGCACACCACAGAACAGTTCTATCTTGACTAAAACAGTTCCATCCTGAATAAACCCTTACCTTTCTCCTGAATCTGTTTATCAGCATCCCTTCTGTATACCTGAATTGTTTTGTATTGCTGAACAACCAGGAGCATTGAGGACTTTTTATATATGATATAAAGTTAGCTAACTCTTTTAGTAAGCCTTTATGAGTGCTTATTCCTCAAGAAACCCTGTCAGATATTTCCTAGGTAATCGTGTACAAGGTTGGTGTTCTGTATCAAGTTCTTCCTGTACTGTGATGAAGTTGTCTATTGCTTCCGTGTACACTAATATTACAGCGAGGAGGAATTATTTTTATGAATGCTAGAAACTTGAGAAGTAGGTGTTCTCAATAATATATTACTGAAGGCCACTTAGACAGAGGCAGCGGCCATCTTATATCTTTGTTACCCACAGGCTAAAGATCGAATTCAGTATTATCAACTAGATGAAGTCTTTGTTTTTCCATATGATATGGGAAGTAGATGGAGGAACTTTAAACAGGTATTTACGTGGTCAGGGGTCCCTGAAGGAGATGGACTTGAGTGGCCAGTAAGAGAAGGCTGTCACCAATACAGCTTAACAGTGAGTATTTTTGTTAAATAGCCCTTCCTTTTTGCCTCACCTTCTTTCCCTTAACTCCCCCTCAACTCAAGTGACATGTTGTAGTAAAATAAGTAATACGAATGTTTTCATTCTGTCAAAATGAATCTAATAATTCTAAATCTCTCCTTATATCATGTCTCTCCCTGTATTTCAGTATCTCCTTAACTCTCTATACCTGTGAGATAAAGTCCTGATCCCTTAACATAGTTTTATGAAATCTGACCAAAAATTACCTTCCACCTTACAGTATCATATGAATGCCTTATACATTCCTGTCACCCAACTTTGCCCACAATTTTTTCATCTTACATGACCTCCACTCTATCTAAAATTATTAAGACTCGTTCCAGTCTTACCTCTTCCATAAAGTCTAACTTAACCCCCGTAGACTCATCTGAATTTGGCATTTAATCACATACTACTCTATGGTAGCTCACGAAGTCTCATTTTTTTTATTTAATTCTGGTATCTTATATCTGTAACATCATAAGATTCTAGGACAGAGATCATGAGTTATCTTTATTTCTCCTATTATATCTAATATAGTGCTATTTAATAGTAGCTCTGTCAAAATAAGTTATAATGATGACTTTTATTCATTCATTCAACTTCATTATTAAATATTCTTCATTATTCATTTGTAGTGTGTCTGCTATGTCTCTACAGAATCAGTGAATCTCAGTGTTTTCACCTGAGAAGCTTCATGAGGGCAGAGAATATACTCCCTGATCCCTGGGCCACAGTAAGCACTCTAGGAATATACACAGATGAGGACGTTAGAGAGTGAATAGCGAGAAGAAAACCTCGCCCTCAGCCCATGGTTCTTAGCATAGGGCCTTTTTTCCATGCTGAAACAACCTGTGGCCTTTAAATTATCAGCAACTTGAAATGCTGGAAAATTGGGGGTTTGCCGTATCACTTTGACAGTTGATGAGGAAAGGCTATTTTTCAACATTGAGACAAGAGATTTCATTTTTTTCTTTTTATTTCTTCCAGATAGAACAGTTGAAACAAAAAGCAGATAAGAGAGTCAGAAGTGTAAGTACTTCTTTTGCAGTGGTAATGTTTTTTTCTTTTGTTAGGCTCTGTACTTCCATACAGTTTTTTTTAATTGACTGACTAGAAACCAATTGTTGGCTTTTATTAAATAGTATTCCTTAATACATTTGTTGAAATTTGATGCAGTTAACTTTTGTTTTTATTTAAATAGTTGGGGCTAGAGGTTGGGAGGAATTTAGTCAATTTATATTGCCAACATAGCAAAATAATGATCCTCAATACAGCTCCTTAATGTGAAACCTATCCTTACAACTGTGTTGTTGGATATGATGGCCACCAGCCATATGTGGCTGTTTTATTTAAATTTGTTAAAATTAAATAAATTTAAAAATTCAGTTTCTTATTTGCGTTCACCACATTGTAAGTGCTCACTCAGTAGCTGCATGTGTCAAGTGCTGCTGCATTGGATAGCACACATACAGAACATTTCCATTGTAGCAGAATGTTCTCAGGCCTGCTCTAACTTTAATTCTTAGCTATGGGCTTGAAATGAAGAGTAAGAAAAGCCTTGAGAACTAGAAACATCAGTTGCTTCCCAGGGAAGAGGATGGGGAACTGGAAGGCTTGTCACTGGATATTTTGGATCTCCCTTTAAAATTTGAAATTCAGACTTAAAACTCAGATATCATGGGTGGATATTTAAAGGTTTCTTCTGATCACTGATGACAGGTTCGCTATAAAGTAATAGAAGATTATAGTGGTGCCTGCTGCCCTTTGAATAAAGGAATCAAAACCTTCTTCACAAGCCCCTGCACTGAAGAACCTCGCATACGGCTACAAAAAGGGGAATTCATTTTAGCCACAAGAGGTTTACGGTAAGTAATAGGAAGTACTGCATTTCTTATTCGATGACAAAATTAGTATATAGCCTAAAAAATTAACTTTAATCTTTTAAATATTTCAGATATTGGTTGTATGGAGACAAAATCCTTGATGATTCCTTTATAGAAGGTATGGAAATGGAACGACATGTTTAAAGGACAAGACTATTAGCAATAATTCCACATTTTACAAGAGTAACGTTTATAAACCAATCATGCCTAATGCATTAGGGGAACTGCATAAAAAGGCATATCACTAAGCAACAAAAGGAACCTCCTTATATATTTCTCTATAGCTCTTGTATTTTTCAGGTCTTTTTAATGATAGCTAACATTTGAGCTCATAACTATGTGGCAAGTACTTGTGTAAGTGCTTCCCTTAAGGTGTAAAAGTCCCCAAAAGACCTCGGAGGTAGGCACTATCATTTACATTCTATGGAGGGAACTCTGAAGCACTGAGAGGCAACTTGCCCATAGCTATGCATTGAAAACAGATGGAGCGAGGGCTTAACCCCAAGCAGTCTGACTCCACATTCTGTGCATCAAACCCCTGTACTGTTTGCTCCCCCCACTTTGAATGAGCATTTCTCTTACTATAAAAACCAGTAGATTGAAACTTTGCGTACGTTTTTTTTTCCTTAATTTAAGTTTTATAATTGTTTCTTTTTAAAGTTAAGATTAGCTCGAGATGTTCTTTAAAAAACAGTTGGGGTTAATCATAAATTAACCTCTTATGACGGCCGTGATCTAGAAATGTATGTTAGGCCAGGTGCGTGACTCATGCCTGTAATCCCAGGACTTTGGGAGACCAAGGCAGATGGATCACTTGAGGTCAGGAGTTCAAGACCAGCCTGGCCAACATGGTGAAACTCCATCTCTACTAAAAATATAAAAATTAGCTGGCATGGTGGCATGCGCCTGTAATCCCAGCTGCTCCGGAGGCTAAGGCAGGAGAATTGCTTGAACCCAGGAAGCGGAGGTTGCAATGAGCCAAGATTGTGCCACTGCACTCCAGCCTAGGTGACACAGCAAGACTCCATCTCAAAAAAAGAAAAAGAAATATGTATGTTAGAAAAAGTCTAAAAAGGAAATTTACAAAGACTACAAGAAGATAGTTCCCTAGAAAAGACATAGTGTGATGGTGTGCCAAAAACACCTTTCCTGAATCATACACATATAAGTAAACACCCATACTGAGTTCCCCCTGACTCTAGCTAGGAGCTGTCTTTAACGACATTAGTCCCTATTCTGGATCATAGAATTTGGGAAATACCTGTTCCTAGCTTGTAATAAACATTTAAAAACCTTAATTTTTTTCCCCTTTAAACTGTGCTTATATTAGATAGCAAAGAGGGGAATAAAAGTCTGACTAAAAGTTTATTAATTTGAAGTAATAGGACTTACTGCTTTCAGTAATGTCACTCATCCATCAGACAATTTCACCTCAATTTCTTTTTCTCCCTCAGGTGTTTCAAGAATAAGGGGATGGTTCCCTAGAAAATGTGTGGAAAAGTGTCCCTGTGATGCTGAAACAGATCAAGCCCCAGAGGGCGAGAAGAAAAATAGATAGCTGCTGTTAAAATGAAATCATCCTTTAAGTCTGCTTAATTACTTGAAAATTGTACATATTACTAAAGAATTATGCAAAGAGCCTACTCTGGTTAAGATGTTCTTTTCCTCAAAGGTGCCCTAGTGCCATGATTTAAATATTTTTATTACCGTTTTGAAATGGAGAAGCCATTCTGCATATGCCTTTGATTTCCTGCCCCTCTTTACCACCTCTTCCTCCCCGGTAAAGGAAAAATATTTCACCCAAGTAAGTTAGCGGCAGTTTCTCTAGGATTTTCTTAGGCACTGCACACTCTGGACCTCACCTGCAGATACAGTTCCCCCCTTGCCAGGAGCATCTGCATGTGGTACTTCTCTTTTCCCTCAGTTGATATTTCTTACATGATATTCTAGATACTATAGAACTCAATTTGTCAGATTCAGTATAAGCTCAGATTTTGTTACCTGTCTTTTAATAATGCAAATTTTGTCAAATCAAATAAAGATCAATGGATGTTCTGTATAATCAGTTTTTACTTAAAGCATTTTTCTTTTTGCCAACTAAAAAGGTTCATCTTAGTTCCTTATGGAAAAACTGCTCTGCTGCCCTGTGGACAATTGGCATCTTAAAACATGTCTTAAGACATGACACACTTGCTTCAACATATTAACCCTATTAATGGGATATTGCAGTCATAGTGATGGCAGTGGATGGCAGCAGTGGCCCAAAGAGGGTTGAGGGGGAGCCATGATAGGCAGGAGCCAAGCATAGCTACAGCTGTCCAGTCATGGCTGCAGACCCGGGCATCCCTGTGCTCTAGGGGGCCCAGGGGAACCCCCCCACCACCACTACCACCAACCACCTGGCCTCTCCCTGCTCCTGGCACTTGCTCTGGAGTAAAGGTGAGGCCAAGCCCGGGTGCTGTCGGGATCTGGCCAGGTGTTCGTGAGCTCTGAGTGGTGTTGACACACTGGCGCCCTGCTGCCTAGGCCCCCTCCGGGCTTTGGGCTGCCAGCCATAGAGGGTTCCAGCTGGTAAAGCAACACCCCAAGGATCCCATGGCAGTAGTGTTCTAGACTTTACACATAGTGATACCAAACTACTCATGTACCCTTGAGTAAAAAACTGAATCTGTGAGTGGTAGGATCCTAGCTGGTGGACTTGAATGCTTAAGTTGGGCTTGTCTAAACGTAAGAGTAGAATCACAGAAGGAAAGAGAAAGCCTATTTCTCTGGACTTCAGAAACCTTTCCAAGGCAGGGAATGTAACGCTTTGGGGGCCAGGCTTGTAATAGTTAAGGATAAGGGAAGAGCACTTGGGAATTCGGCAGTGAACAGACAAGTAAAATGTATGTAAGATGGAGTCATGTTATTGTGAAGCAAGAAGGTAGGACAGTCTTGAGTTGGCATTTGAAGCAGATGAGGGGACAAGTCATGTGCTTTGGGATATTTGCATTTTAGAGACAGCAGTAAGAACAAAAACAGGCTGGACCTGTGTCTGGCATGTTTGATACACAGGACGGTAACCGGTGAGGTTCAGCTGGAATGAGTGAGGGGAGAAAAGGAAAGTAAGTGAAGGCGAGAAGGTTAAAGTGATAACGGGAGCTAGACTTAAAAGTTAATTCCTGCCTACCCTTTTGTTTCAGATACTCAAGAATAGACATTTCTTTGGCTTTTCTGGGCTCAAAGTCTAGAAAGCCCATCCAAGAACATTCTCTTTAACTCCAGTTGGAGGCCAGAAAAGAATACTATTAATATTCAAGATTAATTAGAGTACAACAAAGATGGTAAGAGAATGGATATGACTTGGGCTCAGTTGGAGTTTTGGCTCAGCTGATGTTTGTTTTATTCTTTACAGCTATTGGATAAGAAGGGTTGGTCTTCAGAACTTTTCTTCGGTAGTTAACCTGTTTGCAGACTAGAATCATCTGGGGATCTCTTTAACAATCCCAGTGCCCAGGCTGTATCCGGCCATTTAAGCCAGAATCTCTGGAGTGGCACCCCAGGCATTAGTGTCTTTTTTTTTTTTTTTTTTTTTTTTTAGACAGAGTCTCGCACTTTTGCCCAGGCTGGAGTGCAGTGGTGCCATCTCAGCTCACAGCAAGCTCCGCCTCCCGGGTTCACGCCATTCTCCTGCCTCAGCCTCCTGAGTAGCTGGGACTACAGGCGCCCGCCACCACGCCCAACTAATTTTTTTGTATTCTTAGTAGAGATGGGGTTTCACCGTGTTAGCCAGGATGGTCTTGATCCCCTGACCTCATGATCTGCCCGTCTCAGCCTCCCAAAGTGCTGGGCATTAGTGTCTTTTTAAACTTCCTAGATAATTCTATCGTGTAGCCAAGTTTAAGAACAGATACTGTACTTGATTTTTAAGGGCTCCTTGTTTAAGACTGATTTTCATCATGGTCCATGAGGCAAAAAACACCACAACATAAGTATCTGCAATAGTTTATTTTAAAGACTACATTTACAAGTAGAAGCAACGTGTGTTATCTGTGGATAAGGCAGAGCAGGAACTCCAATCCGAGGGTGGGGGAGATCAGTTGGTTCCTTCACAGAAAATAAGCCTGTTGTGTGGGCATCTTGCTTGCCTGTAGGTCTTTGTTCCCAGTTCAGGAGGTTTTTATTCAGTGCTTGCTTCATTTACTGGAAAAGTTCACTGTGCCCACGTGTCAACGCCTTCCCCACAGCTTCCAGCTCAGCAGCAAACTGTAGCAGACAGATTTACTCCCCAGTTGCTACTATAAATAACGCTTTAAAAACAGCATTCCTTTTGAACAATATGTCGTAGGCCCAATTTTTAATACTGCCAAGTCAGAGATCTAACTAGAGAGTTTAGGAAATGTTTGGTATGATTAAACTTTTCCCTTCAGTACACAATTTAATTTACACAGAAGAGCATCAGAGAAATTTATCTCATAGATATGATTGACATGACTGATAGGTTCAAACTAAAATTTTAGTGGTTTGTGGAGTGGCTAGAAAACATGAATTATAAGCAGTTTTTCAGAATTTAAAAATATCTTAGTTTGAACAGAAGATGTAAATAAGCATTGAGACTGTTGGCAAGTTATGTTTATCACAAAGCAACAAGGAAGAAGGCACAGCGGGTCCCTTTGACCCTTGAACTTGTGGTCACTTATAGTATTAAGGTTGGAAATCATGAGGAAGGATACAGAACATAAACTGAGATCTTGAAGACAGGCATGTTGATAAAAGTAGCCCTAAAGCCTTAATATTAGCAACATTGAAGATGGGAAAGACGGGATTGATTTATTTGGGGACTAAGTTTACACATTATATGTCTCAATATAAAACAAAAGCTATGGCTTTAGAGTTAAGTAGGCAAAAAAAAAAAGGAGGAAAGACAAAACAAATGTAAGAATAGTTTTTAATCCATGTTCTCACAAGCAGTGCAGAGTGGGCAGGCAGGTACTTCAGTACCTTATCCTAATCCTGGATGTGCTCATACAGACTGTCAATTTGGGTCCGAAAGTATTTGGAAAGCTCTCCCCGCTTTGCTTTCAGTGTTGGTGTCAAGAGCCCATTTTCAATGGAAAATGGCTCTGGATGAAGAAAAACGGCTTTGACCTGGAAGATGAACACACACACATCCATGCTCATTAGTGATTTGGACTTCTCTGCAGAGCCCGCCGAGTGCTCTGTGAAGAAAGTGAAGTTGATGCAGGGAAAGGGTAAAGGTAATAGTAACACATGCCCATTCCCATAAACATAATTTGAGAAAGAAATGAGTAGGGAGAAGGGAGAATGGATAATAAACAGCAAAAAAAGGACAAATAACTACGAAAGATCATTTTATAGTTAATGGCAAAAAATCTACAATCAATTCCTTAGAAATTATATATTTAAACCTCATGAGATAGAAACTTGAAACAAAACTTTCTAATATGATGAGAGGCCAGTATAACATCAGTGGTAGTACACACCTGTTCAAAGGTTTTAAGGCCACTTTCTTTCCCAATTTTCTGCAAGTCTTCTAAAATGGCTTTCCTTACAACCTAAGAATACAAAACATCGCTTAAAGCATGGCTGTTTCAAACAGAGCCTGCAGGGCTAAGCGTGAACCAACTCAGAGTGCCTGGCAAAGCCGTGCAGTATGAAAGCAGGAATATAAAACTGGGCACATTATATGCCCAATATTGAAAGAAAAACTGAGAAGAAAAGGTACATCTAAATGTTAACAGTTTTCCCTGAATAGCATTTTTACTCTTCTTTCCCAGTCTTTTCCCACAATGAACATATTATTGTAAATAGAAAAGAGAGTTTTATTTTTTAAACTCTCCATCCTATCCCCGAGTCTCATAAAACTATTCAGCCTGTTGGGGCTGCAGCCACTTGTGACAGATGCAGGAACTGGTGAGGCATCCTCTCCTCCACGATGGACCCATGGGTGTGCATAAAGCTTTCCTAGGCAAGACTTACTTGGTTTTGGCACAGTTCCTCAAAGGAGCCCTTTACCCCAAGCTTGGCTGCAAATGAGGGAAGTACATCTGGGTCAGGAACCACCACTCCTACTAAGGATGACTATGGAAAGGAAATAAAAGGTGCAAGGGCATGAGAGAAGCCATGTAGGGATTTCCCCAGTAGTTAAATAAAGCAGAATTATGTCGTTGTAATAGTCATTTCCTCAAAACCCTAAATCCAGTACTAATGTTCTTTTCTCACCATATATTTTCAATACACATGGAACTGTAATCCCATTTTCCCACTCAATATCTCATTACAAAGATGTTCTATTCAAATCTGATCCGTCAACATTAAGCTTAAAGCATCTCTGACTTGTCCAGGTCCACTCTCCCTTACCCCCCAAAAGCTACGTTTAAGCGCAGTGTGTATAAAACAGTTTGTTGTTTTGGGATAAGGAGTTCCTTAAAGCTATATTTAAGCACATTATGTATAAAACAACAGTTTGTTGATGAAACTTTTGTTTGTTGTTTTATACATATTGCAACAGTTTGTTGTTTTATACATACTGTACTTAAACATAGCCTTAAGGAACTCCTAAAGGAATGGGAACTAAGTACAATGTGGAGCTCATTTTTTACTGAATCATTACCTTTTATTGTAGCCATTCTAAACAATTCTACTGACTTGTGTACAACGTCCATCATAGTTTCAAAATTTTTTTAATTGAAATTGCCTTATTTGAGGTTTGGAATGTAACTTCTTCTTCTTTTTTTTTTTTAGTTTTATAAGCTTGGATCTTCTCATTCTGAACCCAACTATACACATTTCCTGTAGCTACAAGAACCAGCATGGTTTGTGACTGAAATGGGCTATTGTTAAAATGATATATTACCCGTAAGCTCTCCCCATGTACAAAAATTTGTAACACTGGTCTACTCCTGTTGTAGATATTTTCTATCTTCTCTGGCGCAATGTATTCTCCTTGGGCAAGCTTGAAAATGTTCTTTTTACGGTCGATGATCTTCAGAGTTCCATTCTACATGAGACAGATACAAGTATCAGTATTTTTGAGCCACAGAGATGGTATCAGTGGGGAGAGTAGTGAAGTCACAGTCATCTTTCTTCTCTAAAGCTGATTTCTCCCAGAGACTTTTGAGCTGTCTTTCATTTCTCTTTCTTGGCTTTGGGGAAAGGGGAGGGAAGCATCGTGCAGCAAGAACCTGTCTTTACTGTATATCTATGTGGAGAGTCAATGCGCAGCCTCAGAGAAAGTCTCCCGGATCTGCTGGGGTTATGCAAATTGATGCCTCATCCAAGGAAGAAATTGCGCAGCTCTCAATTTCCAATCACTAATTTCCAATTAGTTCATTTTCAGAACTCTCAGCGATAGAGGTGTTGTCTTTTGTTTAGACTTTAGATTTGATATGAATAGTTCTCCCACCGCTTGACTCCCTGTTATGTTTTCCTCCTTATTAGATCCGGGCGTAAGCTCAAAAAGCTCCACTGTGCTAATCAAGCAAGTCAATTACTGGGCTTGTTAGAACAGCAACAGGGCTGAGAGGACTCCAACCGGCCACCAAGGGTCATTTGCAGCTTCATTTCTCTGAACTAATTGGTCTGAGGAGCTTAGGTCTTTAGGGATTTGAATTGTAGAATTGGGATAAATGGCAAATACAATCCACATGCTAACACCCTAAGTAGGGCGACTAACTAAACCCACTCTGGAACTATCACAAGGCAGACTCAATAAATTAGCCATCAATTCAGCATAACGTTCATTATCTGAAAGTGATTGATAAGGTGCCGCCTTCTATAACCCTGGTGTGGGGACATATCTATTGCTTACATCCTAGGCTTATTAGAGTGTTATTTAATCCTGTTACTAGACAGAAACAAATATGTTAGCAAACTACCAAACCCAGATCAATAAAATGCATTGTTAGGACTAGTGTTCTTAAAAGTTTGTCATTGTCAAGCATTCCTTAAATCTCATTTAAATCTAAAATATTGATTGAGCAAGAAGGGAGTTTTAAATTCTAGTTACATTCCCACTTCCCCAGCACAGAGTTAAGACAAAACTTTTGAGAGGAGAGATCTTTTGGAAAATCCCATCACTGCCCTTGCAATAATTTCCTTTCTTCTTATGAAAATAGCAACTACTGCTAATTATCATCAAGCTATGCTAAAAATATGTCCCTGTATCTTCCACAGAAAGGGGCTGTCAAGGTGAGTGAGAGACAAACACTAGCCTCTGCAAACACTTGATTTAGAAATCCTTCTTCCTTGTTTTGATATGCCTGTGAATTAATAGGGAGGATACTTATCCCAAGACACTCATAAGAGGCAAAAGTTGTGGACCAGCAGCGTTATCAAACCAAAATTTTCTGGGTTTTTGTTTTGTTTTGGTAGACACAGGGTCTTGCCATGTTGCTTAGGCTGGTCTCAAACTCCTGGCCTCAAACAATCCTCCCGCCTCAGTCTCCTAAAGTGTTAGGATTATAGGCTTGAGTCGCCACACTTGGCCTCAAACGACAACTTCTGCCTCAAGAAAAGTTAAGGGGCGGGGGAAAAAAGGACAGAATAGTACATCTCCCTACTCCTTTCCTGGAGAAGTCACCTAATTTTTCCTTGGCTGGTAGCAAATCTATTCCATTGCAGGGGACCCATGCCAACTCTTATGTCCAGGTCTACCTGATGTATTAAAGAATCCCACCTTCAGTTTGGGTCTAAAAACAGTGCTAGGATCACTGACTTACTGCTTGCTGGTGGTATATTTGATAAGGAATAAGGCAGGAAGAAAACACTTCAACTGGTCTACATCTTGGTGTCTTCGATAACAGTGTGATCAAAATACCGAAAGTAGTCTCTGGCGGTACTTCTGGTGCTGTAGCTTATACCAGTAATCCCAGAACTTTGGGAGGTCAAGGCAGGAGGATTGCTTGAGGCCAGGAATTTGAGTCCATCCTGGTCAACTCAGCGAGACCGCATCTCTATAAAATTTTTTTTTAAGAAAGAAAGACTTTCTAGCTTTGGCAGCTCCTATTCACACATTAAATTACTTTCTCAGAATTTCATACTGTTGGTCCATGGAAGAGCTGCAACTAGAACACAAATCTCCTGACTTCCAGCCTATATTCTTTTTTTTTTTTTTTTTTAACTTTTAAGTTACAAGTTAACCTAGATTCTTTTAATTGTATGTTCTTTTTTTTATTTTTTGTTTTATTTTATTTTATTTTTTGAGACAGAGTCTCTGTCACCCAGGCTGGAGTGCAGTGGCACAATCTTGGCTCACTGCAACCTCTGTCTTCTGGGTTCAAGGGATTCTCCTGCCTCAGCCTCCCAAGTAGGTGGGATTACAAGTGCCCATTTACCAGGCCCGCCTAATTTTTGTATTTTTAGTAGTGACGGGGTTTCGCCATGTTGGCCAGGCTGGTCTTGAACTCCTCACCTCAGGTGATCCACCACCTCAGTCTGTATGTTCTTCTCTGGATAGTATGAGGAAGTCATAAGCCAGGTAGGGTGCAAATCTAATCCCCTCCAGCTGCCTCAGCTGATTAACCTGCTTGCATTTCTGCCCCTCTTGCTATAAGCAAATTGTTCTTCCCAGTCCATTAGCACAGACTTCCAGGAGTTCTGACGATATACCCACCGGGAGCCAGCGACCAATGTCTCCTGTGTGAAGCCAGCCATCACTGTCCAGGGCTTCCTGTGTCTTCTCAGGGTCCTTCAGGTATCCTTTGAACACGTTTGTACCCTTGATGCAGATCTGCACAGCAGACATACAAGGCGGTGACAATAGCAAAGGCTGCTCCTCCCAGCGTGGGCAGTTTATGAAACATCTGCTCCCCCTTAAATCATTTGATGGCTTCCACTACACTGTGAAGAGCACCAGATCTTAGTCTCCACTACAGGGGATAGGAAAGTGAAGTTCAGAGTGCTTAATTCTTTGCTAAAGATCTCAAAGGGGCCAAATCCAAGTTTGCTTACAATTATTTGCTCCTTCTGATATAAACCGCCCCACCATGATTGTCTGACCACAGGGCATGACCTACCCACCTCTCCTTCATTATTCACTGAAAAGTAGTTCATGTCAGCCACATCTTCCAGCTTCACATAATTGCAAGTCAGGGGCGCCCCAACGTGACCTAGAACACACCACGCGGAATCAGCTGAGAAACTCTTGCATGGTGATAATTCCAGGCATATTTCTGAGATATTTATGACTTGACTCTAGAAGAGTAAGACTGAAAAATCACCTGGCACCAATGCACACTAGCCAAGGTAGGCAGGCCTGGGCCCAATACTTGAATTTTGCATTTGCCACATTAGTCCAGAGAACTGAGGTTATCTAAACTCCAAAGTCCTAGTTCAGTTAGAGCCTTTCTTCCAACCATGGCACCTCCTGCCCAGCAGATGGAGGACTTACCTGATGTCCAGTCCCCAGGTGATGTAAATGTACAGCCAGCTGTGCATTCTGTTTGACCATAAGCTTCATACACCTGGGAAACCAAAGAAGAGCTTGTAGATTTACTCAAGATAAAGTGTGAGCTGGCCATGTGCTATGGCCAAGACATGAGGAAACCAAGGTCTCTAAGTGTTCGAGACCACTTAGTGTCTTAAAACCTTGAACTTAGAGGGGGCGGTGGCTCACGCCTATAATCCCAGCACTTTGGGAGGCTGAAGCTGGAGGATCACCTGAGGTCAAGAGTTCGAGACTAGCCTGGCCAACATGGTGAAACCCCATATTTACAAAAATACAAAAAAAATTAGCTGGGCATGATGGCAGGTGCCTGTAATCCCAGCTACTCAAGAGGCTGAGGCAGGAGAATCACTTGAACCTGGGAGGAGGAGGTTGCAGTGAGCTGAGATCATGCCATTGCACACCAGCCTGGGCAACAGAGCAAGACTCCATCTCAAAACAAAACAAAACAAAACAAACAAACAAAAAACCTTGAACTCATACCCAAGCTGCAAAGTATTTACTACCAACACTTTTGGCCATTCAGAAACCAAAAGGGTCTGGAAATAGACCAAAGTATAGAACTTTACATGAAAAAGCATTTTGGCCAGGCATGGTGGCTCACACCTATAATCTCAGCACTTTGGGAGGCCGAGGCGGGAGATTCACCTGAGGTCATGAATTGTAGGCCAGCCTGACCAACATGGTGAAACCCCGTCTCTAGTAAAAATACAAAAATTAGCCGGGCCTGGTGGCATGCACCTGTGATCCCAGCTACTCAGGAGGCCGAGGCAGGAGAATCGCTTGAACCCAGAAGGCAGAGGTTGCAGTGAGCCGAGATTGTGCCATTGCACTCCAGCCTCGGTGACACAGCAAGCAAGACTCCATCTCAAAAAAAAAAAAAAAAAAAGAAAAGAAAAAGAAAGAAAGAAAGGAAAGGAAAGAAAATGCAGCATTTCAAGTAGGTGGGAACATGTAAGTTATTCACTAAGTGATGGTCAACCCAATAGCAATTGAACTTCAACCTGAGCAATGCAGCATCACTGAAGGAACTGAAGAAGGGGAGTAGCATTTTTTAAGGGAAATAGCTCCCATTGTGATATAAAACAAGAGTTGGCAAACTTTATCTGTACAGGCCAAGATAGTAAATATTTTCTGCTTTGTGAGCCATCTGGTATCTGACTCAAAACTTGACTCTGCCAACATAGCACGAAAGCAGCCACAGTCCATATGTAAATGGATGGACATAGCTGTATTTCAGTAATATTTTAAAAATAAAAACCGGCTGCAGACTAGTTTTAGCCTGTGCTGCAATTTGCCAAACCCTGGTATAGAAGATAATCTTGATTGGAGAGAGGCTAGGGGCAGGAAACAAGTTCACAGGCTGCTGCAAAGGGGGGTGTGGCCTGTGATAGGCAGAATTGGGAGACAGAGGAAGGCTTAAAGAAGACATTTCTGGGAGGGGGTTAGCAACAGAACCCGCCGATCTATTGGTTTTAGGGGCTTAAGGAAAGAACAGTATTAAAAATGGCTACGAAGATACTGATTTGAAAGACTACAGGGCCTCAGGCCTTGGCATCAATCTGGAGTCTCTTTTGATTGTGGTTATACGGATAGGGGACTCATGAGGAAAAGTCTGTGCCTGTTTTGTTCATGCTCTGCATGGCTGGTTGAATGAATAAACTATCCATCTGGGTAAAAATTGAGACAATGTGCATGACCAAGCACTTGCACAAATTTCAGGTGGAACTGAGACTTACATGGAAAAAATGGAAAATGGTAAGTTTGCCAGAAAGTAAGGGTGAAATAGTCTTACGAAATATCAGGGGTTAGGAAGTCCTGTCTAAGCAATTTAAAACCTACAAATATAAAAGATTATTTAATTTGACTATAAAAACATTGGAAATTTTTATATGGCAAAACACAGGGCAAAAATGATGAGACTAGGAAAAATCTTTCCAATACGACAAAAGTTAATATTACAGGTTGACTATTCTAATCCAAATGTTTGAAATCCAAAATGTTCCAAAATCCAAAACCTTTTGAGTGCCGACATGATGTTCAAAGGAAATGCTTTTTGGAGCACTTCAGATTTTGGATTTTCAGATTCAGAATGCTCAACTGTTTTATAATGCAAATATTCCAAAATTGGGAAAAAAATGCAAAATTCAAAACACTTTTAGTCCCAAGCATTTCAAATAGGGAGATACTCAACCTGTATTACTCTGTGAAGAACTCTTAGAAATATAAAAAAGGACCAAATTATCTTTTGCCTGTTTTTCTATAAGGAAGTAATAGAATAATTCATGGATGAAATACACATGTCAGTAAGCAATAGAAAGATGCTTAGTATAAATAAAAGAAACAAAACTTAATAAGATTTTTCATTTATCTGATTAGCTAATATCTAAATGACTGATAAAGTCTGTCACTGGCAAGAGCGTGGGCAAATAAGGCCTCATGTACTTGCAGAAATGTGTAACAAACATCTTTCTGGAAGAAAGTTTGATAATATACACTATTACACACACACACACACACAGACATACACTTTTGACACAGTAATCCCTTCTTGCGTGGATTTATTCTAGATTAATGATTAATTGATTATAACAATGAAAAATGTCATAAGCAACACAAGTGTCCATTAACAGATTAGTTATTTGAGTACAGCTGACCCTTCCTTGCACAACACAGGTTTGTACGGCACAGCTCCACCGATAGGTGGATTTTCTTCTGTCTGTGCTGCTCCTGAGATAGCAAGACCAACCCCTCCTCTTCTTCCTCCTCAGCCTACTCAACATGAAGACAGTGAGGATGAAAACCTTTATAATGATCCATTTCCACTTAATGAATAGTAAATATGTTTTCTCGTCCTTATGATTTTTTAAATAACATTTTCTTTTTTCTAACTTCCTTTATGGTAAGAATACGGTATATAATACATATACAAAATATATGTTGATTAATTATATTATTGGTAAGGCTTCTAGTCAATAGTAGTCTACTAGTAGTTAAGTTTTTGGGGAGTCAAGTTTTTTGTTTGGTTTTGTTTTGTTTTTTTGAGACGGAGTCTTGCTCTGTCGCCCAAGCTGGAGTGCAGTGGCGCGATCTCTGCTCACTGTACGGTCCACCTCCCGGGTTCACGCCATTCTCCCACCTCAGCCTCCTGAGTGGCTGGGACTACAGTGGCCCTCCACCACGCCTGACTAATTTTTTTGTATTTTTAGTAGAGACAGGATTTCACCGTGTTAGCCAAGATGGTCTCTATCTCCTGACCTCGTGATCTGCCTGCCTTGGCCTCCCAAAGTGCTGGGATTACAGGCACCAGCCACTGCGCCTGGCCGGGGAGTCGAGTATTATACATGAATTTTTGACTGCATGGGGGTAGGCAATCCTAACTCTTGCATTGTTCAAGGGTCAACTACATTCAATAAACTATTGAGAAATCATTAAAATGATGCTGAGCTTTATTTGACAAGGAGCAAAGTTAACAAGTGTTTTAGAGCACTAGTTTTATTTATGTGAAGGTTTCTACACACAGATTCCTGAAGAGATGATGAGAAGAATATTTTCTCTGGATTTTGAGAATTTAGGTGACTTTCATTTTGGTACCTTTTAGTTGTTTTCATTGTTATTTAAACAGTGAGCTTGTTTGTGCAAAAGTAAACTGGCCTATTTTCAAAGAAGGTGCTTGGCTTACCTGACATCCCATTGCTGCCCGGAAGAATGTCATGACTGGAGCGGAGATGGGGGCAGCTCCGGTGACGATTATGCGAACCCTTCCGCCCAGGCTGGCCTGTTCAGTGGAAACAAAAGACATACTAAAACCTATTCTCTTGGCTTCAACATCCTCCGCTGTAGAGTGGGTATAATAGCCTGTTCAGCGTTGTTATGAGAATTAAACTGATATCAATTCTCACGTTAATTTACAAAGCACTTAGAATACAGTCTGGATTGTAGAAAAGCACTTAAAATGTTAGCTATTATTGTCATCGCTATCTATAGCTGGGACCAGAAGCCATATATTTCTCAAATAATTTGTATTCTTTAGCCCCTCAAATTGCTTATAATCTCAACAGACCACCAAAGAAAATAAGAGAGAGTGCTAGAACTTAAATAAAATATTTTTCTTTTCTTTTTTTTTTTTTTTTTTTTTTTGAGATAGAGTCTGGCCCTACTGCCCAGGCTGGAGTGAAGTGGTGCCATCTCAGCTCACTGCAACCTCTACCTCCTGGGTTCAAGCGATTCTCCTGCCTCAGCCTCCCATGTAGCTGGGATTACAGGCACCCACCACCACACCCGGCTAATTTTTCTATTGTCAGTAGAGAGCGGGTTTCACCATGGTGGTCAGGCTGGTCTTGAATGCCTGACCTCAGGTGACCTGCCCATCTAGGCCTCCCAAAGTGCTGGGATTACAGGTGTGAGCCACCACACTCAGCCTGCTTCTTTTTTTTTTTTTTTAACCTACTCCCTTTAGTAGCAAAGTAGTACAAGAAAGATCTCAAAAAGCAGTGGACAAAAAGTGTGAAAGGATCTCTAGCTAAAGTGACGCTCAAGCAACAGAAGAAAAGCAAGGTCTGTGGAGTCAGAAGGCAGCCCAGGTATTTGCCTGCTTCAGTCCGGGACCTGTCCAACCTACCTGGATCTTTGCAAAGATGAGCTTATCCCAAAAACTGTCACGCCTGATGATACCCTTTTGAAGCTCCTTGAATTTACTGGCAACAGCCAAGTTCAACAAGAACTTCTTCAAGGGTGTCTTGGCTTCATTTTGTACCTGCAGAGTGATAGCTCCTTTTAGTTGGAAACCTATTGGAGATACTCATCAAGGCCATTAGTCAGCAAGAAACAGTGTGTTCTAGCTTCATAAGGAAGTGGTCTCACAGTCTCACACTCATGAACTCGATTGCGAATAATGATGAGCCCAGAGAATTATGGCCATGCTCAGAAAGAAGTGAACTTAATGCAAAGCTCCAGTCCTCCCCTTTACTGCCCCAATTTTTAGTCCTTGGGAAACAACTTGACAACTGAGATAAAGAGGGACTGCCTACAAAGTCACCTGGGGGGTACTAGATTTAAAACAAACAAAAAAACAACAGTTCAATGGGCACCACCTCTAGGGCTTTTCATTTAGTAGGTCAAAGGGCAGCCTAGGAATCTGCTTTTTTTTTTTTTTTGAGACAGAGTCTCACTCTGTCACCCAGGCTGGAGTGCAGTGGCGTGATCTCGGCTCACTGCAAGCTCCGCCTCCTGAGTTCATGCCATTCTCCTGCCACAGCCTCCTGAGTAGCTGGAACTACAGGCACTGGCCACCATGCCCAGCTAACTTTTTTTTTTTTTTGTATTTTTAGTAGAGATGGGGTTTCACTGTGTTAGCCAGGATCGTCTCGATCTCCTGACGTCATGATCCGCCCGTCTCGGCCTCCCAAAGTGCTGGGATTACAGGCTTGAGCCACCGCACCCGGCCGGACTTAATTCTTCCTACTAAAATTATTTCTTCCCATTGGGCTTAATTCTGACACCATTTTTCCAGCTCACATGATTTCCCTGGTCTCCCTGACTGTGGCCTCACTGTGACTGTATGTTCCATCAACCACACTCCTGCCAAAGGAGAGCTTCCCCAAGTACAGCTCAAAGTGACCCCTTATTTACAAAATTTAGTCCTGAACTCTGTAGCTGGCTTTCAAGATTCCACCCTACTGGAAGTCAGATTCAAGGCAATTGAAGTCTTTTTTCTTGTTCAAAATTTGGAGAATCCCTCTCCGTCCATCTTCCATGTTTACACCCCCATTTTTGGGCCTCCAGCCAAGCAGGGGTGATAATTTTTATCTTCTAATGTAAATTGTGCTCTAGGACATAAGCATCTTCTTATGCCTATAACATTATCATTGTACCAATATGTCATAATCTCTCTCCAAGATCCATGCTCAAATGCTTCCTGCATCATGTCATTCTTGAAACCTCCCTCATCTAAAAGAGATTTATCTTTCTTCAACATTCACAAGACTCACCCTCCCTCAACAAGTCACTGATAAAGAGTTAGTATTAGAGACCTGTGCTAATAAAGTCCTTCATTTTAAAAATACATTCAGGAAGTGAACTGTGTATTAGGTATTAACTACACAATAACTATCTCTGAAAAATAAAAAAAGTACAACAACATATGAACAAAAACCATAATAACAACCAAATCTAATAATTGCATAGCATGGTAAGAAACTGTTGGAATTGTTATCAGTTCTGCTAGAACACCGCCTGCCCTGTCACCGGAGCCCATTTAGCATCTGCTGAGAGTCCTAATAGTGAAAGGAAGTGTTAAAATCTCGGAGGTGGTGGGGGAGGTGGGGGAGGGTTCCAAAGCATGTGAAGAATGGCCATGTATTACTTCCTCACGGATCCCAGCCTGAGGAATCATCACATACTATATTGCCTGGGTTCAAATAGCTTTGACAGCTCCTTGAAGCAATCTGACAATCTAACAATTGGGTGAGAAATATACAAGATGAGGTTGAGACAACTTGTGCCAGAAACCAAGGAAGCTATCAGAGGCTACAGGGGTATTGTCAAAAGGTCACCCGAGCAACTTGATGAGGGTTTCCAACTGCCAAGATGGGGCAATAAGAAGATCAAGAAGAAAGACTAACAGTTTGGGAGGCTGAGGTAGGTGGATCACTTGAAGTCAGGAGTTCGAGACCAGCCTGGCCAACATGGTGAAACCCCCTCTCTACTAAGAAATATTTTAAAAATGAGACGGGTGTAGTGGTGCACGTCTATAGTCCCAGCTCTCAGGAGGCTGAGGCAAGAGAATCACTTGAACCCAGGAGGCGGAGCTTGCAGTGAGCTGAGATCGTGCCATTGCACTCCAATCTGGGTGACAGAGTGGGACTCTGTCTCAAAAAAAAAAAAGAAAAGAAAAAAAAAGAATGACTGAAATTTAAAAAACAAATCTGAAAATTATGAATTCCTAAAAATACACAGAGAAAATCTCATTGGCTACTTTTGAAGATTGCTGAGACACAAATCCATTTTTCTGAAGATTGATAAATAAAAATAATCAAATATTCGCCAGGTTTTATGGAAGAATCTCAGCTAATGAATGCAAGAGGAAGACAGAATTACAGGAATCACCATTCTGTAACTTCTAATGAAAAATAGAGCAGTGCTAGTCATCGGCATGACTCGCTAACATGACTACTGAAACAAGACTACTGAAAGCTTGATTCTGCCTTACCCCTTTTGAATGTGACTCTGGGCAGGTTATTTAACCTCCGAGGCTCATTTTCCTCGTCATAAGTTAGAAATAATAGGTGTAAGTATGATTTACTATGATTTTGTGAGGATTCAATGAGAGGATGCCTCTGAAATGTGTATCATGAGGCCTGGCACTTCAGCAAGGGAACAGCTTCCCCAGATGTCTGCTGAACCCTGAGGGGCTCCATAAGTCTCTGAGTCAAGCTCTTTCTTCAGATCAGGTCCAAGTCATCTTGTCCAAGAAAAAGGGGACTGTACTTATTTATTTTTCATTTTTAAATTTTATTTTTATTTATTTTTTGAGATGGAGTCTTGCTCTGTTGCCCAGGCTGAAGTGCAGTGGCATGATCTTGGCTCACTGCAACCTCCACCTCGTGGCTTCAAGCAATTCTCCTGCCTCAGCCTCCCAAGTAGCTGGGATCACAGGCACTCACCACCACGTCCAGCTAATTTTTGGATTTTTAGTACAGATGGGGTTTCACCATGTTGGCCAGGTTGGTCTCGAACTCCTGACCCCAGGTAATCTGCCTGCCTTGGCCTCCCAAAGTGCTGAGATCACAGAAGTGAGCCACTGTACCTGGCAGGGATTGTATTTATAATGGTTTTTCATAGCTTGACCTGTAAACATGGCTTTACATAGATATTTGTAGAGGGTGGAGGTAGAGGTGGAGTAAATCTCATAGTAGTACAGAGTTCCTTCATGCAGGCCGAAGTCACAGAGTCCCTTCAGCGGAAAGTTAGTACCTTATCGTAGATCCTGTTAAGGACTCGAGGCACCGTGGGAAACAATGTGGGCTTCAAAGTATTCATGTCATCAGCCAGCAACCGAATATTCCCTTGGAAGAATCCAACTCTGGCTCCACAGCTGTACACAACAGTCTGAAAACAAAACCAAATTATAGGGCTTAGAGGCAAACAACCCCTTTAGTGGGGACCTGTCTTGGAAGGAATTTGGGAAGTGGGCTAAGGCACACAGACACTTTCCTTACACAGCACCTCCCTGCCAATTCAGGACTCTGAGAGCCTTCCCCCCAAAAAGGATGAATATTTATCTCTGCTGTGGTGGCATGACAGATGAGACAGATATTGAGACTTTGTGGACCCCCAGACTCCACCACAGGTCTGTGCGACAGTCTCTAAGACAATCATCCTTTGTAAGACGCAATTCATTATGTGGCACTAAGAAAGCACTGCCAATTAAAGCAGAACCTGCCTTCAATCGTAAGACCAGCCCAATTTCATAAATTACGTTAAAATATTTTTTAAGGTTTCTTAGAATCAATTTTTTATGAATCAGATATCATTACTTTAGCCCAAAGAACTGAATCTTGCATTTTGGCATTTTAGGCATCAACCATGAGCTGGCTGAAGAGGCATTTGGGGGTAGCGAGGAGCAGAGAGAGACCTTTCCAACCACACTACCTGTGTTTTTGAAAGGCTGACACGGCTCTCGGTTCTCAAATCAGCCTCAAAATAGCCTGAAAAGCCTGGAGTACACTCACAGAAGAGTAGACCTCCTCCAGTGCACACAATGCTGACAGCACCACCTTACACACTCAGGTGTGGTGCAAAAACTCCCACGGGGGACATCTCATACCTTATGTGGATCAAATGCTCCTTCCCCGATCCTCTGTGGGGAACTTCCTTTTCTCTAATCCTAGATCTTTTCAAAAATTCTAACCAAAATAAAATTTAAAAAGAAGACAATGTCTTGTGTCAGCTCAGAATTAAGGGCAGATAGTAAGCTCCTAGCTGTGATGTCACTAGACTCACACACCCCCATGAAGGCAGAAGCATGTACTATCCTCCCGGACACATGCAGACTTAGCAGAGGAAGGCTCTGCAGGAAATAAAGGGTCATACCACAATTAGAGTTCCCATGAGCCAACTCCTTGCCTGCACCTCTCACACCAGAGAGAGGACAGTAAATACTGTGTAGCTGCCTTTGGAATAAACATGTGATAGCAAGTCAGGACCCCCTTGCCACATACTGCTAGGAACATAGAACACTCACCTGTACAACCCTCTCAAACATATGAGCCAGAGGGAGGTAGGATATGGTCACATCGTCGGGAGTGGGCTCAAAAGTATGCTATGTAGGCCAGGGAAGCAAGAGAAGGCAACATGAGATTCATGGCAACTTTCATCTCCAATGGAGTTTTTAAAACTACCTCCTCCCAGGACTACCACAGACAGCTGTATAGATGGTACACTGTGTAGATCTGAGATGCCTTGAACTGCATATAGTGTAGAAATTTACAGTGATCCTAAAAGACCAAGGCTTGAAAATGTACAGTCCTGTAGACAAAGAACACACTGGTGTTTGTCCATACTCAGGCCTTTAACGTGTGTGTGTGTGTGTGTGTGTGTGTGTGTATGTGTGTCTGCCTGCTCTAACTTCAAAAATAAAAATCTTATGACAGATTCACATTTTAATGAGAGCCTCTTTTTCAATTGACCACTGACCTCCACACATTTGAGAAAGGCAGAAGCATTTGAAACAATATTTTGATGGGTTATCATGGCTCCTTTGGGGTCACCTGTAGGAAATAAGAGGTGGAGAGAAAGATACTTTATGTAACTAATAGGTAGCCTTTGGCCTTGAAAGAAACTAGATTCAATTGGTTTTATTCCAGAAGGCCAAGAGCATTTCCTGTCACTGTGTCTTTTTGTGGATGGTATATGCCTCTGTTTAGAATAATGAATTCCCCCGGAGATTCTACTGCTGAATGCATCATTGGCCTTCTACTACTACACGGAGCACAGCCGTGATTTCAGATAGATGCACAGCTGCAAAGAAAAATTCAAGTTAACCCTCCTTCTCCCTCCACCCCACATCTTGTGCTATTTATATGTTTGGAATTCCAGATCTACCAATATTATCTAGTAATATGGTTATAAACACTATAAACTGGGCATACTAGAATGAATATAACTGTAGACCATGATGGACCACATTAAAAACTATTAAGCATTCTAACAGATGGGTGGATGTAGGGTGGGGTTGAAGCCCTCTATGGAAAACTATCACTGAGTTATCTTGATTGAATGAAACCATCCCAGTGGTGTCAAATCAAGAGAGTGGTGGGTTGGTGGGGGCAGAGGAAAGGACTTTCTGATGTCATCTTTAAGACCCCTGAAATCTATTGAATGTAAACAGCTCCCAGTATACTAAATGAAGTTTATTTACTTATGTTTATGTTTTTCCATTTGGGAATTCACACTTAGAAGCCTTAGGCTGTGAGCTCCTAAGGATAGGGCTCGTCAGAGGGAATATTTACCAGCCTACCAGAGGCCAAGAATTGAAACCATGTTCTTGGTTGACCAGGGGTCTAAGGTTCAACTTCATGGGCACTGACCTGTGGTCCCACTGGTGAAGCAGATGATGCTAAGGTCTTCTGGGCTAGGAGGCTGGAGGAGGAAGCACAAGGGCTTATTCTACCATGAACTTTGAGAGTTGACAATGGCAAGGCTCAAATTCAGGCAGAAGAAAACTTACCACAGGTTTTCTGAAGTGCTCTTTGCCTAGGTTCTATATGAACAGAAAACCAAGAAAGACATCAGTTGAGATGGACAGACTGTGATAAATGTGGCCCTCTCCCTCCCTTTCCCATGAGAACATCTCTATGGGAATATAAGCAAAATTCCAACCTGGATTAGGACCAGAAGCCAACATTCAGGAACAATGGAAGTCCCAGGGAAGAGCATAAGATTTCTCTAGAAAATCATCTACCTACAGAGGGTAGATTGCATGTTCAAACTTCCCATTGTACTCTTAAGTTTCGATCATCTAGCGCCATAACTAAATCTTTTTTGAAAGAAAGGAATAGCTAACATTTTCAGAGCTTATTACATACACATCACTGTCCTGAGAAATTTACATATATGAATTAATCTAACTCTTTACAAGACCTCTGTGAGGTAGGGATTATTTTTATCACCATTTTATGGACCGAGGAAAGGGAGATGAGATTGCCCAAGGTTGCCTAACTAACAGATGTGGAGCTGGCATGTGAACCCAAGCAGCCCGGCTCCAGGAGCCACCTCCTTTAACTATTACTGAACTCCTATTTATATATTATCCACTTAGAAGTCCAGGCAGCTGGCCACAGAACTTTGTCCTCTCCTGGCATGAGTTTCAAAGTTGTCTTGTGGAAATTATTCTCAGAGCTTCACAGCATGAGTCTAATTTACTCCTCACATGCCACCCCTGGAGAACAAGAACCCTGTCCTCTTGTGAAGGTATCTTACAAGTTGCCCAAGGTGTTGGACCAGCATTGGAGCTGCAAGATAAATTTCAGATCCATACCTCAGCATCATATAGGGATAAGATCTCAATTCCACTCTTCTCCCCTCTTTGCTTCAGGTCATCATCAAAGGGGTCCATAAGGATGACCACCTTCAGGCTCGGTGTGAAGCCTTTCTCTACATTCTCTATCAGCACCGATGCTTTTTGGGGTGTGTCACAGATCACCATGGCGATATCAGCTGAAAGCCAAAATAGAACCAGAGATCACTCCCCCTCTCTGCTAAGTACCTGATTGCCTTGCAAGAAGGAAGAGGTTTGAAAAGTTTTCAAAGCTGACAGGTGTCCAAAGGAGATTACACCTGCAAATCAGATTTATAACGTACAACCTGAAATACTCCATTGATGATAAATGAACTTAACTGAAACAGAAACACGTCATGTTCTTGAACTATGACAGCTGATTTTACAGTTTCTAGAGGAACCACAAAATTCCCTTCTGTTTAAGAATTCATTCAGATAACCTGAACAGGTTACTGAGGTGTGGTTCTATCAATGTGTTTTATTTTGAGGAGGATAGTAGGGAATACAGGAAACAGGAGGGGAGAAATAGGATTTTTAGCTGACAAGTATTTTACAATTCTAAATTTTAGCATTTGTTTTGATATATGTTTACATAAAGCTTCAAATGATGTTTACTGTGCAAATGGACCTACTCACTTAATCTACTAGTCCCACGACAGAAGGTAACATGTTGGATATGTGAAAGTGCTGTTACTTGTCCATCAAATTTGGACTTGTTTCTCTAGCAATGACAATTATTTTCTGCAGACTCACCATGGACATTGGTACATGCTGGTTAACTGTACTGACTTGGATTTACAAAGGTAGGAAATTAAATCTGTAGCTTTACTGTGATTTAGTCAATTAAGCTCATTGTCTGGGCTTTTAACTAGTGTGTTGAGAGTAAGTAGTCTTGTCTCTATATCATCATACCATGTCACCTTGAAGCATGTCATTGAAACTTCTATCTTTGTGTATCTCTGCTTCATGGGCTTTTTGTAGCTTTCCTGAAAATTATATCCTAAGTACTACAAAACTAGAAAGACTTGAACATTTTCTGACCACAGCATTTCAAGTTTGCTTAAACAAACAAATAAACAAAACAGCAGAAATTGAAGAAATACTCAGCATTGAGGAAGAATCAAGTTGTAATGTAACAGCAAAATTTTACCCTTGTTGACAATATATACGATGGCTTCTGGTCCCAAAGTGTCATATAGAGGTACAGCTACCATGGAGTACGTGTAACAAGCCAATTCAGAGATGATCCACTGTACAGAGAGAAGTTCAAATAAGGACTGGAGGGCACATTGAAGAGTACTAGTTCAGTCATTCAGCCAACAAATGCTATCTGGTTTTCTGTCTTGTTTTTTTTTGCTTTTTTTTTTTTTTTTTTTTTTTTTTTTGAGATAGTGCCTCGCTCTGCTGCCCAGGCTGGAGTGCAGTGGTGTGATCATAGCTCACTGTAGCCTCAACTTTCGAGGATCAAGCGGTTCTCCCACCTCAGCCTCCTGAATAGCTGGAACTATAGGCACACATCACTATGTCCAGCTAATTTTCGTATTTTTTGTAGAGACAGGATTTCACCATGTTTCCCAGTCTGGCATAAAACTCCTAGCTCAACCTATCTGCCTGCCTGGGCCTCCCAAAGTGCTGGGACTACTTATTTGTTGACTTTAATGTAAAAAAAAAAAAAATCACTTTGGGGCCATAGGGACAGTTGCAAACACTACTATAAAGTACAATTAAATAAGGGAGATAAGGAAGGCATAGAGACAACTGCAATACAAAGGTAGACCAGAATACAAAGGCAGAGTGTGATAAGTTCCATCCATAAGAGGTATGGAAGGCATTAGGAGCCTTAGGGTGTCAGAGATCACTTCCAACGGTGAGGCAAAGCAATTTGGGACTGCTTGTGGGAAAGAGATGAAAACTGGGCAGGGCTTTAGAGGACTAGTAGGATTTGGTTATGGATGGAGAGGTAGATTAAAAGAAGGAAGTGAATGAACAAAGAATAGTGGTATGGTTTGGCTGCATCCCCATCCAAATCTCATCTTGAATTGTAGTTCCCATAATCCCCACGTGTTTTGGGAGGGACCTGGTGGGAGGTAATTGAATCATGGGGGTGGTTACCCTCATACAGTTCGATATGGTTTAGCTGCATACCCATTCAAATCTCAACTTGAGGCCGGGTGCAATGGCTCATGCATGTAATCCCAGCACTTTGGGAGGCTGAGGTGGGCAGATCACGAGGTCAAGAGATTGAGACCATCCTGGCCAACATGGTGAAAGCCCGTCTCTACTAAAAATACAAAAATTAGCTGGGCGTGGTGGCATGCACCTGTAATCCCAGCTACTTGGGAGGCTGAGGCAGGAGAATTGCTTGAACCTGGGAGGTGGAGGTTGCAGTGAGCTGAGATGGCACCACTGTACTCCAGCCTGGCGACAGAGTGAGACTCCGTCTCAAAAAAAAAAAAAAAAAAAGATCTCTACTTGAATTATATCTCCCAGAATTCCCACGTGTTGTGGGAGGGACCCAGGGGGAGGTAATTGAATCATGGGTGCCGGTCTTTCCTGTGCTATGCTCATGATAGTGAATAAGTCTCGTGAGATCTCATGGGTTTATCAGGGGTTTCCACTTTTGCTTCTTCCTCATTTTCTCTTGCTGCTGTGATGTAGGAAGTGCCTTTTGCCTCCTGCCATTATTCTGAGGCCTCCCCAGCCATGTGGAACTGTAAGTCCAATTAAACCTCCTTTTCTTCCCAGTCTTAGCTATGTCTTTATCAGCAGCATAAAAACAGACTAATATATCGTTCTCGTAACAGTGAGTTCTCATGAGATCTGTTTTCATAAGGAGCGTTCCACCCCCTTTGCTCTTATTCTTTTCTTTCCTGCCACCATGTGACGAAGGACATGTTTGCTTCCCCTTCCACCATGATTGTAAGTTTCTTGAAGCCTCCCCAGCACTGCAGAACTGTGAGTCAATTAAACTCCTTTCCTTTATAAATTACCCAGTCTCAGGTATTTCTTCATAACAGTGTGATAACGAACTAATACAGATAGCATGACATCATTGTGTGGGTACACATTAGCAAGTGTGAAGACTACAGGAAATAAAACTGGAAAGGTAGGTAGGAATCTGCTAGTGATGGGCCTTAAATGTCAATGTAGATGTTATGGACTGAATCCTGTCTCCCTGTCTCTCCTCCTCTGGCCCAACCCAAATTCATGTTGAAACCCTAATCCCCAATGTGACAGTATATGAGATAGGGCTTTTAGAGAAGTAATTAAGGTTAAACGAACTTATAAGGGTGGGGTCCCAATCCCTTCCTTCTATGAAGAAGAAGGGACATGAGGGATACATGTGCACAGAGAAAAGGCTGTGTGAAGACAAAATGAAAAGGTGGCTGTCTACAAGTCAAGGAGAGAGGCCTCAGGAGAAGCTAAACCTGCTGACACTCTGATCTTGGATTCCTAGACTCCAGAACTGTGAGAAAATAAATTTCTGTTGTGTAAGCCACATGGTCTGTGTATTAGATTATGGCAGTCCTAACAGACTATACAGTTGTTCCTTGAATACATGGGTTTGAACTGTGAGGGTCTGCTTGTGCATTTTTTTTTTCAATAAAAGTTACATTGAGTGTGCCTATATTTTCTGCCTCCCTTTCTACTTCCTCTACCTCTTCCACCTCTGCCAGGTCTGAGACAGCAAGATCAACCTCTCTTCTCCCTCCTCCTCAACCTACTCAAGGTAAAGATGACTCAGATGAAAACCTTTATAATGATCCATTTCCACCTAATAAATAGTACATACATTTTCCCTTCCTTATCATTTTCATTTCTCTAGCTTACTGCATTGTAAGAAAGCAGTATACAATACATATAACATACAAAAATATGTGTTAGTCAACTGTCTACATTATCAGCAAGGAAGGCTATTAGTAGTTAAGTTTCAGGGGAGTTATCTGTGGATCTTTTTACTGAATAGGCGGTGGTCCTAACCCCCATGTTGTTCAAGGATTAACTGTATCAGATTAGGTGTTAAGTTCGTAAACTAGAGTCAAGGGAACCTTTTTCTATTGAGGCTGACTGTGACAAGAATAGAGTTTGTAGATTCACCTAAAATTATAGGTGAATATTTTTATATTTGTATTAGCATTAGAACTGGGACTTGCAGTTTGTAAACTTGCAATAAGATCCACACAGAACTTAACTCCCCCAAAACTTAACTACTGATGGCTTCTGTTGACTGGAAGCCTTGCTGATAACACAGACAGTTGATTAACACAGATTTTGTATGTTATATGTATCATATGCTGCACTTCTAGGGAGCATTTGAAGCATGTAAAGACTTCCCCAGAGGGATAATGCGCCTAATGACTTAATTGAAACTTGGAGATAAGCTTGATTCTGTCATCTTACCATCAAAATCTGCTTCCAGCTCACTGTGGAAAGACGTCTACGGCCAGACTCAGTAGCAATGAATGGCTGAATTTACTGGTTCAAGTACAAATTGCAAGTTTCAGTTCTAATACTAGTACATACTTTCCACAATATCTTCAAGATCTTATTTGGCGGTCCCTCCTAGTTTCCTTATTTTCCTCATGTAACAATCAGACCAACTTCAAATGACGCATGATAGACTGGGAAACAAGAGAAGTCCGAACACCTAGGTGACAGTGCTAGACACTTAACCAGAAATTAAGTAGGTTCTGAGTTGTAACTCTTTCAAGCAGAATAAGCATTAGAAAATTTTAACAATAGCTTCGGTAAAGCATTAACGAGTGTTGGAGTGCTGGATGGGGAATCGCATTTGAAGTTTTTAAACTTAACCCTGACTCATTTCCTTTAGTTAGCTTCAACATAGTTACCTCTGGCCTATTCTGAGCAAAGATGCCGACAAATTGGTCCGGTGACGATTTATATCCTTTATGCAAGAGACAGGAACCCAGGTACTCCGCTCTATCAGACACCTACAAAAAAGAGAGATGGGGTGAGAGAGAGAGGGAGAAGAGGTCAAGACTCAAAACTGACCAATACGGTATCCTGTAGTTCAGAATACTATGTTAGAAAGAATCTGTCTAAAACCATGGACTCAACTTACCTGTTTGTAGGATAGCCATCTGTAGGGCTGGTTTGGTTTTCTATATCCCAAGCAGGGCCCATTGTCTAAAAACATAATATTAAAAGAAAATCAACTCCAGTTGCAAATTCTCTGGACCAAGGAAGTTAAAAGGAGATTAAGAAGGGGCAAGACACAAAGGATAAGTCCAACGAGGATTTGAGCTTCTCTTATATGATCAGGAAATTCAAAGTCAGAAAGCACTGAGTTCTCAAAGATGAAGAGTCCTATAAATTATACTTGAAACATTTAGGAAATGCTACATAAAACAGGAGCGGTTCAGTGTTGAATATGTAACCTGCATGATAATGTAGACATTCAGAGAAAACCATCCATATGGGGTTAGCCCACAAAACGTGACCACGTAAAAGCCTACAAGTAAACACAAACAGCCTGTATTGAACAATGTCGGATTGAATTTCCCTACAATAAAAACTATGCTCATAAAAATAAAAAAAATAAAATATGAATCATCAATCTCATCACTCAAATACCATTATTAACACTGATATATTATTCTATGGCCCTTTTGCATAGTTTTACAGTTATGTTCACTCCCCATGTATAGAATGAATATAATACTTTGATACCTTGCTTCCTCTCCCAATCTGACATAAGTATTTTCATGTCATTATTTCTTCTCTGTAGTGGTTTCAATGGCCAGTCGATGAAGGGTTCTATTGTAGTTGACTTTATTTCATTGTGGGTATTTAGATTGTTTTCAAGTTTGACACCTTAAATTATGCTAAGTATTTTCAAATTGATCCTTTTAAATTTAGAACATTTCCTTAGAATAGAGCTCCTAAAATGTAATAAGGGAAGGGAATGGGGGCTCAGAACAGTTAGGTTTTTGATACCTAGACCACACTGCTTACTTGAGCAGAAGTGACAATTCACTTTTCTCCTATCATATCAAGTTTTAACATACTCTCATAGACTGCTAAATAGTGTCTTTAAAAACTATCTTCAAGGCCGGGCACGGTGGCCCATGCCTGTAATCCCAGCACTTTGGGAGGCCAAGGCGGGCAGATCACCTGAGGTTGGGAGTTTAAGACCAGCCTGACCAACATGGAAAACGCTGTCTCTACTAAAAATACAAAATTAGCTGGGCGCGGTGGCACATGCCTGTAATCCCAGCTACTGGGAAGGCTGAGGCAGGAGAATTGCTTCAACCTGGGAGGCAGAGGTTGCGATGAGCTGAGATCTCACCGTCGCATTCCAGCCTGGCCAACAAAAGCGAAACTCGGTCTCAAAACAAAACAAAACAAAACAAAACAAAACAAAACAAAACTATTTTCAGGTTTGATAGGTTTGAAAGGTTTTTACTGTAGTCTAAGTTTCTTTAACAGCTAGTAAAGTGGCATCTTTTTCCTTGTTAGGTTTTATTTACTCTCATGACTTATTTGTTCATATACTTTGCCCATTTGTATGAGAGTATCTTCTAAGATATCAAGGCTTGTAAAAAACATGGAGACACACACGCAGGTGTGTACATACTCATGCATTTGTCTTCAGAATTTTTTCAATTTACACCTTGCATTTGACAATAAAAGAATTAAACTTCTGAACATCTAAACTACTCAGCCTTTCTTTTTTTTTTTTTTTTTTTGAGATGGAGTCTCGCTCTCTCACCCAGGCTGGAGTGCAGTGGCCGGATCTCTGCTCACTGCAAGCTCCGCCTCCCGGGTTTACGCCATTCTCCTGGCTCAGCCTCCCGAGTAGCTGGGACTACAGGCGCTCACCACCTCGCCCGGCTAGTTTTTTGTACTTTTTAGTAGAGACGGGGTTTCACCGTGTTAGCCAGGATGGTCTCGATCTCCTGACCTCGTGATCCGCCCGTCTCGGCCTCCCAAAGTGCTAGGATTACAGGCTTGAGCCACCGCGCCCGGCCAACTACTCAGCCTTTCTTAAAATAAGTTTGGGAACATCTATTTACAAGAATAAATGGCATCTCAGTTTTCAAAGCTAACTCAAGGAAGTAATGGTATTAGGCTGAAGAACACATTAAGTGGCTTAGAAGCCCTCATGTCTAAGCCAGAAGGAGGCCGTTATAAGAAGACAAGTAGAAGGGCAGGAAAATGTATGGAGAGGATCTAGCCAAATTACTAAGAGGAATTCAGGTCTTGCCAAAAGGAAGTATTCGTAAAGAGAGTTACTAGGAATTCGGAGGCAAGTAAGTAAACTTCTAGACTAAGTGATGGAAAAAAAAAAAGAAGGAAAGCAGGAAAGAGAGACCCACTCTGATTAAAGAGATATAAAAATGAATGAGGAGGCTGTGTACAGAAAATGTTAGTACTTTAGCTACCAATTGAAATAGCTGCATGAAAGCCTAAGAAGTAACATCTCAGACTAACTTTCCCTGAAGCATGGCTTTGTCAGAGTGGAAGTCACTTGCTCCCCCAGGCTGTGTGCCTTGGGTGGTCTACCAATGAGATCATTTGTACTAACATTAATCACTAATGATAGCTACCATTTATTGAATGCTTACTCCATGCCAAGCACATTAACTCGTCTTCCCAGCTATTATCATTTGCATTGTACTAAGAATTATGAAGGACTGAGACGCTTGGTCAAGCTCACTCAGCAAGTAGTAGAGCTGATGAATGTCTAAGAAAGTATACTGGGGCCTGGGCACAGTGGCTCATGCCTGTAATGCCAGCACTTTGGGAGGCAGAAGTTGGCAGATCACTTGAGCTCAAGAGTTCAAGACCAGCCTGGGCAACATGGCAAAACTCCATCTCTACAAAAAACATAAAACATTAGCCATGGGTGGTGGCATGAGCCTGCAGTCCCAGCTACTTGAGAAACTGAGGTGGAAGGATGGCTTGAGCCCAGGAGGTGGAGGTTGCAGTGAGCTTAGATCGTGCCACTGCACTCCAGCCTGGGCAACAGAGTCAGACGCTGAAAAAAGAAAGACAGAGAGAGAGAGAAGGAGGGAAGGAGGGAGGGAGGGAGGAAGGGAGGAAGGGAGGGAGGGAGGGAGGGAGGGAGGGAGGAAGGAAGAAAAGAAAAGAAAAAAGAAAAGAAAGAAAGAAAGAAGGAAGGAAGGAAGGAAGGAAGGAAGGAAGGAAGGAAGGAAAGAAAGAAAGAAAGAAAGAAAGAAAGAAAGAAAGAAAGAAAGAA